>NW_026651732.1:0-51610 GCF_029873635.1 Malania oleifera | reverse complement strand
GTCCTTCGCTTTGCTTGCCACATTGTCCTAAACAAACACTAACCCACATGTCATTTTTCAGATTTCCATCACTTCCCCCACACAGTTTTCTCATATCTCCTATACTTGTTCAAGTTCTCTTCTGCTTGCATGCTTCAAACACCACACACACAGACACAGCATTAACACTCTGCAACTAACCATCTCAATCCCACATACGACTCTGCATGTTTTTTTCTTACGACCCCACCTCTCCATCCATCATTCTTTATTGATCTCTCTGTGTCTGTGCTGTAGAATCTTGGTTTTTCACTAATGGGTATTGGTTTTCTGTGAATTCTGTCGCAGTTTCTTTGATTCTTTTCGTTTGAACTTTGTGGGTTTTCGAGTTTTTAGTCAATTGGGTTTTGTGTATCGATGGGTCCCATAAGAGGGCTCAAGAAGAGGAGGAAGATGGAGAAGAAGGTTGGGTCTTCGGATGAGGGGTCAGAAGATTGGTGGGATGAGTTCTCCAAGAGGATTACTGGTATATTTTCTTCTTATCATTATTGCTTTACTATCCGCGGTTTTTATTTTATTTTCTTTGTTTAGATTTTTGTTGCTTATGCTCTTTTTGTGATACAATTCACCATATTGCTATTGTTGATCACTTATGGTTCGACGGGTATGTAGGTTTTTTCTGTAGTTGATGCAGTCTTGATTTATGGATTGCTACCATTTTTATTTAATTTGATTATTTTTCTGCTTCATCTCCCATTCCGGTTTTATATTGATGTATTGCGAATGAATGTTGGTAAATATAATACGGATACCTATTTTGCTTTCTGTGACTGTTTGAATCATCCTGTTTGCCCAACATTCAGGTGATAGCTGACATTTTATTATATTGTCCTGATGGATGCATTAAGAAATTTAAAATAGGAAAGGTATTTTGCAACTGATAATTGCTGTTGAATAGATTTCCCGTACTTCTGTTCAGAATGGTTGTGTTGGAGTGGAAATTTTTGTTTTATAGGGTGTGCAGTCTTAGTTTGTGTAATGGTACAGTCAAATTGGCTGATTTCAATTTGCAATTAAGTAGAGAATCCCAAGAATTTGAGCTTTTCTTTTTGGATAGAAATGAAGAAAATTGAATTTATGCCGTAAGATATTCCTACTTGACACCTGAACCTATAGAATTCCTGTGTTTGGGCATTCTGGATTAGCTTTTCCAGTCCATTTTCCATAATTTTTTTGTGAACCCATGATAATGCATTACACTTTTGCTTAGGGGAAGTGTGCTTTAGGAGCTTTGCTGCTTTAATAGTGTTCAAAGTTCTTTCAACAGTTATCGGCTGCAGGTTAAAACATTATAGCGTCAGGACCTTTCTGGCTGAAGTTTGAAAAACTGATGCTGCTAAGATGTTCAACTATTGCTGGGTCATCTGATACCTCACATCATACATTGTGAATGTGCTGCTGAAGTATGGGTTTCCCTGCGCTGTTAGATGGAATAATTGATGCAGGCAAATTTTGAAGTTAATTATAGTCGGTGTTTTAATTTCATGATTTAAAGATGCCAGTAATATTTGGTACTTTGAAATCGACTTGTGAATTAGTATTCAATTACTCATGGGATTTCATCTCCCTATTTGATATGTACGGGTTAGGGACTTGAAGAGAAGGGTGGGCATCAGATATAGTGTCAAAGTTTTCTTTTCTAATAATGAAATTGAAAACTGTTGCCAAATGGTCATAAAATGCATAATTAGATGGGATTTGAAGAAAAAATTTTCAAGATCACTTGTGTTGATGCACGCTTATGTTGATTGTAGAGAAGAAAAGTTCCCCCGGGGTATCTTTGACATTTTAACATTGCCATGGGTCATTGAAACTATTTCATTGTCTGTATGTGGTTGAAATTGCTCTTATTGCTTGTTGGAGTATTCTATGTTAAGTTGCTCTGGGTCTGTTAATAAATATTAGCTTCCTTGCTTTCTATCTTCAAAATTTACAAAATTGCCATGTGCTAATAATCTCATTCGACTTGCTAAACTTGTCTTTTACACACTTCTTGTATGCTTCATGAGAAAAAGCTTGCACTTTCATTGAGAATTCGGTAAAGTGGTATACACTTTTCCAATTTTAATGCTTAGTACTTTGAAATTAACTCATGCATTTTTCTATCCTGTGTTAAATCTCATGTGCATCGTCAGAGGAAGCTAACGTTGACTCGGGTTATAAGAAGCTACCAGGCAAGTACTTACAACTTTCCTTGTGATTGATGAGTTGAGCTACATACTTGTTGGCCTTCTTATCAAATATCAAAATCAGCCACAAGCCATTTGTTTGTCTTGTAAAATTGTTGATGAAAATGTTCCAATCAATTCCAATGCTTTTAATATTTTTAAGCCCTAATGATTTGTTACATCAGTTTTGGTACTTAAAAAAGTGAAGTATCTTTTGTTAGTTGAAGTTCTCCAATGTTGAAACCAATTTTTTTTTTTTTTCACCTTTTTGTTTTGTGTTTTTTATTTTTGTTTTCTATTTGGCTGTAGCCAAAGTCCTAGATGTGACATTAAGGTGCTTTGTTTTGGATATGTCAGGTTAGATGACATGGACTTTAATTTTTAATTGTCTGTCTGTCTATCCGTGTGCACACACATGTACATTCCTGCTTGCCTGCATGTACACACCTGAGCGTACATGTTAATCCTTTGCATATGCATGTATATGTGCATCTTTCTCCTGGTAACAGCAATCCAACACTGTATGCTCAGGCTGTAGATAGATGGGAAGAAATATTGGGTGATTTATTTTTCTAATAAAATGTTTTAAGATTGCATAAAGGTCCTTACTCGGCTAACTTAAGGATTAAATATAAAATCATGGGAAGAGACAATTCATATTTTATTTTATTTTGTAGGGAATTGCAAAAATCTTGATACACACACACAAACACACACACATATATATATATACAACAACAAAACCAAGAGTGCTGCCGTTATACCTCCCAACTTGGATAGATAGTGCATTTAAATGACATAAACATTGCAAAGCCAGGAATCACATTAGCTGTTGCTACTCAACCATGTATTCTGGCTGATTATGTGTTCAGTTGAAGTATTGGACTGCAAAATGGTCATGCTTTTGAGAATGGCCGACTAGAAGCACAATAAATGCAGGATAAATTTGACTTTTTAAGGGAGTTGATTACTGGATAGACAGTTAAGGAAATTATATTTGACCTTTTTGTTTCTACTCGAATGCAGAAAGTTGTTTTACTTTCTCATTCACACTATGCAAATGGTTGAAAAATGGGTTCATGATATAGATTGTGCATAAGTGAAACTGCCTGATGTTAAAATTCATAGCAGCTACAATACAATCTGCCTGGCAAAGCATTGATAAGTTTTGTCTACTACCTACATCCCCATTGAGCATTTAAATTGATGGTTCTTATCCAAAAGGAAGTCACATCACTATTTCATTTTGAGGCCCACTTCATTTTTTAGATGCATAAAATTGGAAATTGGAATGCTTTATTGCATTGGTTCAATATATGAGTAGTTTGAGCATGGAGTCCTGCAGATAAGCTTTGGGTAATATGTTTACTCTGAATTAAGTTAATACTGTTCACATATTTTTGGTTGGTAAGTAATTGTGTGGCTTTTCAGACTTAATGTGAGGAAAATTCAGTTTAGGATGTGAAAATTCAGGCTAGGACTCAGTTATTGTCATTGATAATGGTAGAAGATATGTATTAAGATGTAGGCTTTTCAAATTTTGGAAAAAAAGCTCCTTGGCATCGGCATCATGTGCTGTTTGGAATAAAAATAGTTTTAAGTCAACATTGAAGAGAAGGTTAGGGCATATGAGCTGCAAATTATTTTAAAGTTTCCATGAGTTTGTTTTGACAGAACCCAGGCCATTTTAGTTTGCAATGCAATGGGAGATGAGGGCAAATTAGTTTATAGTTTTACGCAATGCACAAGCAATTGACATGAAAACCAGTTCTAGAATTAGCAATACGTCATAGCTTCTTTCACATATTTCGCATAAAGCAGATTGCAGCAAGCAAAATAGATGTTCCTTTATTACAGAATCTATATCTAATTGCTCCACATCTGATATTTGCGTGGAGGTTACATGATCCATGATTACCTGAAAGGATCTTGAGGAACAAAAAATCTTCTTCTCATCTGTGTTTTTGCCTCCACGATTCTTTGCATGTTCACACTTCCATGATTTTCTTTCGTGGTTTTGGCATTGGTTCTTCCTCATTCTTTTCTAAATTCAATGCACATCGGCAGTTGTTTGGTGCACAAATTTTCCTTCACTGTTAACTAAACAAACTATGATGTGCAAATTTTGAGTGTCATAAACTAATTCTTATAAGATGTATTAGTTTCATACAGAAACTTTTGACACTATCTTTTTTTTACAGCATATGGTCCAATTTCATATTTTTCTGAGACTATGAGTCCTTAATCCTTGCATTGTGGCTTTCTTGGATGCTTTTGACCAATATCCTTAGAGTCCTATCAACAAAAAGAAAGATTGGTCTCAAAAGATTTGACTTGCTTGTTTCCTTCTAGATCTCCCTGGACATATACAGCTAGCTGAAGATTAGGCACCCTTGAAGTAGCAATGACCGTAGTTTCATTTCAGGGGTTCAATAAATAAAGCCATTTCACTTGTTTTTTTTTTTTTGGTCTCTTTATTTTTAATCCTTTTATAGTGAGTGATAGACATCTAAACTAAACCATGTTGTATGCATTTTTTTTCCCCTTCTTACTTTATATTTTATAAAGTAGGAATTGGATTTATAAAATCTGCCAGGCCATATCTTAGCCAATGAAATTATTACTAGCCGACATTTGAAGGTCTTTCCTTAGAGATTGCAGTGCCAAATTAGCAGCGAAAGGTTTTATGGAAATGAAATTTATCTGTATGAACCCTTTTTTTTTTTGTCCAAAATTCTAATGTTTGATCCACTCTTTAAATTAGGTTGAATTGTACGATAAACATCGTTCAGCTATGATGAGAATTTACTACACTAACATTTCACCAATGGTAAGGTCACCGTGTGACCTGGAGGTCAAGGGTTTGACGCGTGGAAACAGCCTCTTGTAAAAATGCAAGGTAAGGCTGCGTACTATAGATCCATTGTGGTCTACCCATTCCCCGGACCCCGCATACGTGGGAGCTTTGTGTACCAGGCTGCCCTATTTTTAACTTTTTATTTTTTATTTATTTTTAACATTTCACCAATGGGTCATTCTATATTGTGTTTGGGATCTTACGACCTGCATCTACAATTGTACATATTAAATGCCGAGGGCCTCCATGTACCAGTGCTATAGTTTCTTTCATCTCCTCTTAATGTTATGAAGCAAAGGGGAAGGTCAGTAGCATTCTAGTGAGGAGTGAAGATGTGTGAAGATGGGTGTTAGAAATGTCACTTTGGGCTTTCTAAATTCACTTTTTCTCCTTTTCATCAGTTTCAAGATCCAATTATTTTTATTTGACTATTTGCTATTGTTAGATTACCACTTTACCTAAAAGCGTAGCTATTAGATTGTGAGCTAACAAGGTATATCAAGCCTTAACACTCCCGTGCACATGCAGCCCGACAATACGTAAAGAGATAAACAAACAATGAGTAACACCCATAATGGAGACGCAATATTTTTAAAAAAAAACTTACATTAAATGCGGGCAATAAAACTATAACCCAGGACCTCCCGGTAAGCAGCTCTAATCCCATGTTAGATTACTACTACACCTAAAAGGTTAAGCTATTCGGTTGTGGGCCAACAATGTATATCAAGCCTTAACAATTATTTTAACTATACGAAGAGGGAACTGAAATTAGAAGTACCTAAACGATAAGCCTTTATTAGAAATCAATGAATCACTTAAGGTTTATTCTCTATCATTGGCAGATTTTGTTTTTTTTTAGCTTTCTTACCTTGTCATCCTTTGTGAGATTGCATTCTCCATTGGAATAAGAAACAACATGGACAATCATGTTGAAAATTCACATTGAATTTTTTCATGGATTGATTTTTGGACGCCTTCTCCTCATCCCTAGGACTTCCAGCTAAGCTAATACATTACTCAGGTTAACTAAGGAGTAAGGAAACAAGCTGCTGCTTGTCCTTACAGATCCTCTCAGCTAAATGACTGAGAGCAGTTTGAAGAGCTTATGGGTGGAAGATTTCAGCACATCTACTTAATGCCATCCATTGCTTGACACTGTCACCGAATTAGTTGTTTTTCACCTTTTCTTGTTAGCGTGTGTCTCTCTTTGGGTTTGGTAGATACTAGAGTACTAGGAAAGCACTGAACTTCTCTACCCAGGAAGTAAAGAAACATGTATGGGTTTGTAATTTCAACCTATGAATGGGAGGGGTCTCATGGAGTGTGAACTTTAGTAAACAACAATCTAGTGTAAATTTTATATGAATATGATATGGATCTTATGAATTTTGTGAACAAATCTATATCTCTGTTGGTTCAATCCAAAGCCATGCAACTTGAACTGATTCAACTCAAGAATAGGCAGCTCTTCATGTGAATGTATCGTGAATGTGCATGTTGCTGTGTGCGTGCAGCTGTGCACATTTATTTTTGGACAAGATCAGTATGTACTCTCCATTAAGACAGTTTACTTGGACTACAAGTTCAGTCTATATGAATCTTAGGATCAAATTATGAGTATTAATCTGGTTTTTTTGAGTCTGCATTATGAGCAAATTTACAGCTAAGAGTTCTGTTCTATAAATTTGACCTTCTAGTAAATTGCTTTTGAATAACATGAAGGGATCAATTTTATGTTGTAATGAGCATCATGATTACATATTTTTGAGTCTCTGATGCAATGTAAGATTGTGTGACTATCTATTGGCTTTTAGTTATGCATGTTCAGCATGAAGCATGCTTGCATCAGTTCACCATTTTATGATGCTGGCAATTACATGCATGCATACACTTCACTATTAGCAGTGTAGGCGTATAGCATAGAGCACAGGTTTTTCCATTTCCCCTTCTTATTCATCTTGAAGTACGCAGAAAAAACCGTATGTTATCCCCTATGCTAATCTGATAGTTACGACAAAACGCATGGTGTTTCTGAAACAAAGAAAACTGGAAATCAAAGATGAATACTTAATGTTTGAAAATGGTTATTTCTTCTCTCTTCTCCTCCCCATAGCAGGTCTTTTGTCTTCATCGAAGGGCTTGGATAAGTTTGAATCTGTTTTCAAGATTTCCAGAAAAACCTTCAACTACATATGCTCACTTGTGAAGGAAGATATGATGGCCAAGCCAGGGAACTTCATTTTTACAAATGGCAGGCCTTTGTCCTTGAATGATTTAGTGGCTGTAGCTTTGAGAAGGCTGAGCTCAGGTGAGTCGCTTGTGACAATTGCTGATTCATTTGGTCTGAATCACTCAACTGTCTCCCAAGTGACCTGGCGTTTTGTTGAGTCCATGGAAGAGAGGGGCCTTCACCACCTCCAATGGCCTTCCACAGAGGCAGAAATGGCAGAAATAAAGTCAAAGTTTGAGAAAATCCGAGGCCTTCCAAATTGTTGTGGTGTGATTGATACCACCCATATCATGATGTGTTTGCCTTCGGGGGACCCTTCAACCAAGGTGTGGCTTGATCGCGAGAAAAATCACAGCATGATCTTGCAGGCAATTGTTGACCCTGACATGAGGTTCCGAGACATAGTCACTGGATGGCCAGGAAAAATGGACGATTCCTTGGTGCTCCAGAGTTCAAATTTTTTCAAGTTGTGTGAGAAAGGAAAGAAGTTAAATGGGAAGAAGATGGAGCTCTCGGAAGAGTCAGAGTTAAGGGAATACATTGTTGGAGATTCAGGATTCCCCTTACTGCCTTGGCTTGTAACACCTTACCAAGGGAAGGAGCTCCCAGAGTCGAGAGCTGAGTTCAATAGGCGGCATTTTGCAACTCGGATGGTAGCACAGAGGGCATTGGCAAGGTTGAAGGAGATGTGGAAGATCATCCAAGGTGTGATGTGGAGGCCTGACAAACATAAGTTGCCGAGGATCATTCTCGTATGCTGCTTGCTTCATAACATTGTCATTGATTTGGAGGATGAGGTGCAGGATGAGATGCCTTTGTCCCACCTCCATGACTCCGGTTACCGCCAACAAATTTCCGAATCTGTCGACAAGTCTGCTTCCATCCTGAGGGATAAGCTGTCTCTCTACTTGTCTGGAAGGTTGCCACCTTGATTTGTATTTTGGTTTAAATTTGTAGCCTTAGATAGGTAGATTAATTGTTGTTTTAACAAGAGTTTTAAAGGCTTGACAAACATCACAAAGATAAGAGTGGATCAGTTTTTTCATTGTGAATTTGCAGATTGTAAATAACTTGGATTTGACGGTGCATTGCTAAATCCAGTGGAGAGCTTTTAAGGTGAGGGCCAAGAGAACCAGGTGAGATTTGGGCATGGTTTAGTAGAACACAGTGGAGACACCCTATTTTGTCTTGGACTTACTTAAAATAATTTAGGTTTTTAGGTTTAATTTCAATGCCTCTTTGGATCTTCTCTTAGTCCAACTTTGAATTTGTACATCAATGTATAAAAATTCATTAATATAGTGAAAATTGAAAATTTCTTGCAAAAAAAGGATGAATACGTGGAATTTTATTTTTTTTTTTAAAAAGGAATTTTTTACAGGGAAAATGAAAAAAAAAATAAAAATAAAAGGAAAATTTTAAAAGGGATCTAGTGGGCTAACTTCTCCATGCTTGTACTATGTGCGCGCGCGCACACACACAAATAAAATAGAGTTTTAGTTAGGAAATTAAAATTAAAAATTAAATGATTTTTAAATTTAATTGAATAATTTAAAATGAATTAATTAATTGATCAATTTAAAATTGATTGGCCAATCAAATTTAAATCAAGGTTCTTTTTTTAGCCAGAGAGTTGTTTGCGGGGAGGGGGCAATTGAAGAGAGGAATTGAGGAATTGCTCAGAAAAAAATTGGAGAAAGAATTGTGAGGAAAAATTGAGTGATTGAGAGTGAGGAAGGGAAGAAAGATTGAAGATCAAAATGTTTGAATGACAGAAAGTGGGGAAAACTTGGTAGTGGAAGTTTAGAAGAGTTCAGGAAAAGGAAAAGTAAGTTGGCAAATTGGAGAACTCTGAAACAAAGGTTGGTTCTTAATTAAATTAACTAGTTTAATTTTTATTTTAAATTTTGACATGTTTTAAATTATTTAATTTCAAAGTCAAGATTCTATAATTTGAGATTTAGAACAAACAGCCAAACAAATTCAATAAACTCAAAAATTTCTCTCAAGTTCCCTAAGCAGACCTAGGAATTGGTTCTAAATTTGGATATAGATTAAAGTCCAAATCCGAATACGCCTTGATCGGACCTGGAGACCTGTGTCCAAAACCATGGACCTGAAGACCCAGGATCTAGGTCAACTTTGACATGGATTCGCTGCTCTGTTGACCGGAGCCCATTTGACTTAAAACCCAATTGCCTAATTAATTAACCCAAAGCCCGTGGCCCAAATTGGGTCTAGCTTATCCCAACTTCATCCTAGCCCAACTAGTTTAACCAAATCCTGCCTTAGTTTAGTTAGTTAAACTTGGGTCTACCCTTGTTTGTTTCTTAGGAAAATGGAAGAAATTAAACAGATAAATAGGAAAAGGGGTTTAACTTAGGATCCAAATTTAGGTTGGGAAAAAGGGATCAATTTGCTTCTAGTTCTTCCATTGGTCGAATCTACAAAATGTAAAGAGAGTGAGATTGAGAGAGTAATAATGAAAGAAATCAAATACGAGAAATCAAAAAGAAGAAAATGATTGAAAATGAGAAAGAGAAATCTCTATGAAATATGGGTCCTCAGATAAAGATAGAGAGAAAGAGGCATGGGTTTGGATATGAAGAGAGAGAGATTTGTAAATTGAGAAGGTAAGATTGAATAGAGGTGAGAGAGATCTATGAGGAGGAGGATGAGTGTAAGGACCCGAATCTGAGTAGGTTCCTACATATAAATTTTTTCGGTGGAAGTAATAAATTTTAATTATTTTTATTACCAAAACACTAATTAGGTTTATTACAAATATACGTCTCAAATATTAAAATTAAAATTTCTAAAATTCTAAAATACACAAACATATTCTAAATTGTATTATGCTAAATTTTTATTCTACTTAACTCTTTCTACTCCCGCTCATGTACTTGTTACGCCAAATTTTTGATACACTTTTCAAAATTATCTAAAATATAAAATAATGATTGGGGGTTAGACGACGCTCAGTATGTAAATAAAATTATTATTAGTATGTGACTAAAATGAGCTTTCATAATGTTATAATATCATAAAATAATATTTAATATTATAACTTCAAAACTGCTTTTAAATAAATGTAAATTTAAAAATTTTTGTATAAAACTTTTACTATCATTTATAGGAGTAAAATTTTATAATCATATACTACAACTGTTAAACTGAACTTTTTAACTTTTAAAATTATAATTATAATGCTCAATCACGTATATATATATACATATTTTTCCTTATTAATTAAATATGTATATACATGTACTGTAAAAACCACCCTTAAGGCTTTTAGTCGTAAGTCATGTTTACTCTCATGACTGGGTTGTGTGGTCCGAAAACTGTACTTAACTAGCTGGTCGGCCAAATTAAATCAACGTACATTATCATAGAGTGAGATTTTCCTTATTAAACCATGATTCGACCCATGTGTGCACTTAGGAAAAATTCATTACCGTATAAAACCACTTTGTAAATAGGGTGTGTGCACTCTGATCTGTCTAAATTTTAAGTTACGGTACCGAGCAGTCGTAATTTTTTGTATCCTATGAGCCATAAGGGGTTTTGAAAACATTTTAATATATAATTTATGCAATTAAAATAATATCATGAAAATCTCATTTTTACTCATATTTTCATGAAATATGTAACATAAAAATAAACTCATGTAATCTTTACTTATATTTTCGTGAAATATGCAACGTAAAAATAAACTCATATCACACAATTTTCGTATTAAAAATATTTACTTGAATAAAAATTAATGCTATAAAATACTCGGGAGGTTTAAAACATTTCTTAACTCAAAAATAAATGTTAGTATATTAAAGATAAAACTGATATAATTAAATATGCGTAAAAATAAATTCGAGAAAATTTTATGAAAATAACTAACATAATCAAAATTTACTTACAAATAAATTCAAGTATAAATTTTAATAAAAATCTAACATAATCAAATTTACTTATCTCTTACTTAACTTTATGATACGGTCATAATGAATATCTCTAAAAATGAGATCAAAAAGAGTGGGTGAGTGAGAATTTTAATTATAACAAAAATTCTCCCTACACCACTAATTCTTTCACTTACTAATCATTCTCTTCCTTTGAAAATTTTTTATGAAAAATGAAGGTTGAGAGCTTCCTATTTATAGGAAAATTTTAAGAAATAAAATGTAATTTGTAAAAGTGTGAGGAGAGAGGTGAAATTATAATTTTTTAAATAAAGGAATGGACAAAGAATGAGCATGAAATGGGCATGGGATGAGAGATATGAGATGGGGATGGGCGTAGATGTGGGGAAAATGTGAGTACTTATGACACTTCCATTTAATTAATTTTTAATTAATTTACTTAATTAATTAATTTTGAAATCATTATTATTATTTATTATTTGTATCATTTTTATTATTTTTAAACTCTTTTTTAGTTTTCTTTTCTTTTTTTTTTATGAAAAAAGAATTAAGTTAAAATTTTGAATACTTATGTAGGCTCCACATGGTCTTGTGGGCCCCACATAACTTCGAGGCCTAAGTGAGCCCTACGTAACTCCAATAGTCCTCAGTGGTAGGAGCGGCGTAGGCGTATTTCCTAGGGTAAGTCATTTTCTCATTTTTCTTTAATTTCTTACAAAATATAAGCCCAATTGACGAACGAACACTACCACGAAAATCTATAGATAATTCTCTACAAGTCTAGTGGGACGGAATTCTCATGGGGTGTCGGACCAAAACCCTAAATTTGGGGTGCGGCGGTTATTAAGGAGCTTATTTCTAATTAATTAGTATTAATTTATAAATGCTAAAATATTAAGCATCTGGGACTGAAGTAGGATTCTGGAATTTAGGGTCCGGGTGAGCGCCGCGAGTGTAATTTTGGGACCCGCAGATAAAATTTAGAAAATTAAGTGGGGATGTTAAATAATAGTTTAAATATTAATTTGAGGTATATGAAGCGTAGGGAATGCTAGATGAGTATTATTTTTGAGAAATAGATTAATTAATCTAAGGAAAATGTAAATTGCAGGAGTTAAATTTCGAGCACCAAGGGCGTGAAATTTTGGGTCCTAACGAATTTCTTAGTAGTCAGGTAAGGGAATAAACTAAAGCAGTAATTTTCCATACAAATTATTATTGATTATGAGTAAATTTATTTTTAGAAAAACATATGTTATATTGTGTATTATGAATTAAATGTACGATTGGGAAAATACTACTATGATGATTAAAATGTATATGTATGTATGAGATGTAAGGAATTCACGATTTTAGAATATGAAATATGATTTTTTTTTTTTTACAGCACATGTGTGGCATGAATATTGTTTTACGTGGAATGTATTATGATTTGAAAAAAATTTACGAACGAAACATGTTTTCAGGTATTATGAAAAGATGAATTATGTTGTGAGGGTTTTGACGATTATATGATAAATGATGTATTTTTAGAATATATATACCTGAAACAATTTTAGCGCGAGGCCATATATTTATGTTATCGGCACGAGGTCGTATTTATGTTATTGGCGAGAGGCCATATATTTATGTAATCGGCACAAGGCCGTTTTTATGTTATTGGGGCGAGGCCATGTGTTTATATTATCAGTGCGATGCCGTATTTATGTTATCGACACGAGATCGTATTTATGTTATTGGCGCGAGGCCATGTATATATGTTTTCGGCACGAGGCCGTAATTACTATATTTTCAGCACGAGGCCATAATGATGTTATATATATGATCATGTATTATATGTTATCACTATCAGGATGTTAGTTTAGTTCAGTTCAGGGGCTCGGTACCGTAACTATATGTGTAGATAAGATATCTACGTCAGATTAGTGGTAACCATCCCACGAGGGGATGAGAGATGGATAGTCGATGTGGCTTTCAATAGAGTGTAGACGTCCACCTGGCAGTCCGGACCAGGGTGTGGTGGGCTCATCGTACTTACAGACATATTTGATTTGGCAGTGGTCGACCAGCCATTGTCGGGTCCCGCCTTCAGGTTGCACAACCTGTCATGGGGGGTAATACATGACACCAACTAGTTATTCATCCTGAGTTTGTTTTCAGTACTACAGTTATAATAGATGATTTTATTTATGTTATGATTTATTAACAAATGTGAAAATATATGTTCACCCAGAACGATATGATGATGTTTATAGAATTATGAAATGTACTGTATACGTATAAATGCATTAAATATTCATGTTGCCACACTGTTGTATTTAGTTTATTTTCCTTTACTGAGAAGTGTCTCACCCTCGAACATTAAATGATTTTCAGGAAATCCAGTGAGACCGGCGGGCCAGAGCCGCCATTGAGTGATTGGAGCTTCCCTACTAGAAGGGTAAGCATTGAACTAGGATCGGGAGTTTTTTTTATTTGATCCTAGTGTTATTTTGACTTTTGGAGGTTGTATATAATAACAGTATTTTGATGTTATAGAAAGCTCTGGTATTATGTATTATGATTGGATGTTTGAGATTTTATGTTTACTGCTGTTAGGTTTTCCGCTGTGTTTGACAGGTGTTCTCGTTACTCACGGGTTCGGGTTGACCATTTGATCTATTATGTGACATTTTATATTAAGAAATTGAGGGACGTTACATTTGGTATCAGAGCCTAGGATACTAGGTTATGTAGACTCTAGAGTGCAGCAGTAATAATACCAGAGTATAGGATAAGGGGATTTGAGGTCTAGTTGTGTAGTCTAGATGCATGACTTCCATGGTGATTTGTGTGATTTTCCTGAAGTGACGACTTCAGGAAATTCATTGTAAACTATCATCAGGTTGGGTATCTAGGTTGCGGAATTGAACCTTAAATTAAGATCAAGAGTGACGAGTTAAATTAGGAAATTATACCATATGAGCTAAGTAATATGTATTGAGAATGAGGTTTTGAGTTGAGTTACATGTTTTTCAGGATGGACCTTGGTGGCAATAATGCCCACGCCAGTGGGAGTGAGGGTGCTGGACCCCCGGGCGCTGCGGGTAGTGATTCAGATGCTGTTTTACGTGGCGTAGCACAACAAGTGATGGCATAGATTGCTAGAAGTTCGAAGGGACAAGGTGGTTCGTCTGGAGGCTACAATAGCTCGATAGAGAAGTTCATAAAGATGAATCCTCCAGCTTTCTCAAGCGGAATGGATCTTGTAGTCGCTGAGAATTGGGTGTAGGAGATAGAGAAGATATTTGCAGTACTACAGTGTTCAGAGGAGCAGAGAGTGCTGTTTGCCACTTATAAATTGACTGGAGAGGCTGAGAGGTGGTGGTCGGCGGTGAGAGTATTAGAGCAGCAGAGGGTTGTACCTGTAGAGATGACGTGGGAACGGTTTCAAGAAACATTCTTCGACAGTTACTTTCCAGCCTCTTCTAGGGAAGCTAAGATTGCAGAGTTCCTGAATCTGAAACAGGGACAGCTATCAGTGCAACAGTACGCGGCGAGGTTCATCGAGTTATCTTGTTTTTCCCCATACATTATTCTAGATGAGGCGAAGAAGGTACAACAGTTTGAAAGAGGCTTGGGGAGAGAAATTTATAAGTAGGTATCGATTCTGAAGTTGCAGGATTTTACTAAACTAGTGGATAGAGCCACTATAGCAGAGACTGGAGAGCAATTGGAGGCTGAGGAGCAGAGGTAGAAGAAGAGATCCATACCTTCTGGTTCCAAGCAGGGGGTTGGACGTGGTACGTGGAAGAGAGGTGGCTACTATAGAGACCAAAGAAAGAAGACCGGGAATCGCGGTTTCCAGGGTGTGTAGCCATCCCCAGCTTGCCCATCTTGTGGGAAAAGACACTTGGGAGAGTGTCGTGCTGAGTGAGGTGTCTACTACAGGTGTGGGGAGCCAGGACATATGATGAGGGAGTGTCCGACACAGACTAGTACTGCTTTTAGACCTACACGAGGAGGTTACCAGGCACCACGACGAGGCTAGCAGAGGAATACGGCCCCAGCCAGAGTTTTGCTTTGACGCTAGGAGATGCTAAGGCAGCAGGAGATGTGGTGACAGGTACTGTTTCAATACTATCATTTAAAGCTACTATTTTGTTTGATTTTGGGGTGACGCATTCGTTTATCGCCCAGGATTATGTTAAATTATGTGGGTTTGAGTCTCAGTAGTTAGAAATTAGTTTGTCTATTGCTACGCCGACTGAGACCGTGGGGGTAGGTAGAAAGGTACTCAGGGACTGTCCAGTGGATATTCAGGGGAGGTCTTTGTTAGCTAATCTGGTGGTTTTAGACATGCATAGGTTTGAGGTAATCTTGGGCATGGATTGGCTAGCTGCCCACTATGCTAGCATTGATCACCATCAGAGAGTGGTAGTGTTCAGACCTCCAGAGGGACAGGAGTATAGATTCGTGGGATCACGTGTGTGCACCCCACCTCAGTTATTATCTGTTATTTAGGCGTGTAGATTGCTATCAAAAGGTTGTCAGGGATATTTAGCCTATGTGAAGGCTGTATCAGAAGGGGAACTGAGGGTGGAGGATATCCTAGTGGTGAGGGATTTTACTAATGTATTTCCTGAGGATTTGCTGGGACTACCTCCTGATCGTGAGGTAGAGTTTGTTATTGATCTAGTTCCGGGGACAGCGCCGATTTCGAAGCCGCCATATAGAATGGCACCGGCAGAGCTGAAAGAATTGAAAGAGCAGTTGTAGGTGCTGTTAGATAAGGGGTTCATTCGGCCCAGTGTGTCACCCTGGGGAGCACCGATTTTTTTTTTTTGTGAGGAAGAAGGATGGCTCAATGAGGTTGTGCATTGACTATCGAGAAATAAATAAAGTAACTATCAAGAATAAATACCTGCTTCTGCGTATCGATGATTTGTTTGACCAGTTATAGGGGACACAGATCTTTTCAAAGATAGATTTACGTTCCGGGTACCATCAGGTGAAAGTTAGGGTGGAAGATGTTCTGAAGACGGCATTTAGAACACGGTATGGTCACTATGAATTTCTAGTTATGCCGTTTGGATTGACAAATGCTCTTGCAGTGTTTATGGATCTTATGAACAGGGTTTTTCACTAATACTTGGATTGGTTTGTGGTAGTATTTATTGATGATATACTGGTGTATTCGAGGAGTCTAGAGGAGCATGAGGAGCATCTGAGTATAGTGTTGCAGGTGTTGTGAGAGAAGAAGCTATATGCGAAGCTCAAGAAGTGTGAGTTTTGGCTGGAACAAGTTACCTTCCTTGGATACGTTATATCCAAGGGTGGTATTTCTGTTGATCCGAGTAAAATTGAGGCGGTAGTAGATTAGGTACAACTAAAGAATGTGCATAAGATCAGGAGTTTCCTGAGATTGGTTGGGTACTACCGCAGTTTTGTTGAGGGCTTCTCTAGATTGTCATGCCTATTTACTCGATTGACCAGGAAGGGAGTGAAGTTTGAGTGGTCTGATGAATGTGAACAGAGCTTCCAGGAATTGAAGTAGCGACTCATCACTGCGCTTGTATTGACAATTCCTTCAGGAGAAGATGGGTTTGTGATTTACAATGATGCGTCCCATAAAGGGCTCGGATGCACGTTGATGCAGCGGGGCGAGAGTGATAGCCTATGCCTCACGACAGTTGAAAGAATATGAGAAGGACTACCCTACCCATGATCTGGAGTTGGCGGCGGTTATTTATGCACTAAAGATTTGGAGGCACTATCTATATGGGGGTAGATGTGAGATATTTACTAACCATAAGAGTTTAAAGTATTTCTTCACGTAGAAGGAATTGAATATGAGGCAGAGGAGATGGCTGGAGCTAATAAAGGATTACGATTGTACTAACAGTTACCACCCAGGAAAAGCTAATGTGGTTGCTGATGCTTTGAGTTAGAAATTAGTGGATTCATCTGTATCTGCAGTGGAGATTTAGCATCCGATTCAGATGGATCTAGAGAGGCTCGGCGTGGAGCTAGTAGAGGGCAATCCCCAGGCGTTCATTGCTGATTTGGTTTTGTAGCCGACTCTATAGGAGAGGATTAAAGCAGCTCAAAGGAATGATGCAGAACTAGTAGAGCTTATGGGAAAGGTACAAGATGGTTAGGAACCAGAGTTCAGCATTTCAGATGATGGAGCCCTGAGGTTCCGTACCAGGTTATGTGTTCTTGCCGATCTTGAGATCAAGAAAGTCATTCTGGAGGAAGCACATCGATCCCTATATACTGTACATCCAGGTAGCACTAAAATATACAGGAATCTTTGAGAGTCCTTCTGGTGGAGCAATATGAAGAGGGAGATAGCTCAGTATGTGGATCAGTGGTTGACGTGCCAGCAAGTGAAGGCTGAGCACCAGTGACTGACAAGATCGTTGTAGCCACTCCACATTCCTGAGTGGAAGTGGGAGCATATAGCGATGGATTTCGTCTTAAGATTACCGCCAGCATTGCATGGACAGGACGTTATTTGGGTAGTAGTGGATCGATTGACGAACACTGCCCACTTTTTACCGATCAGAGTTAGCTACTTTATTGACAGATTGGCTGAATTATACATCCAGGAGATAGTTAGACTCCACGGCGTCCCAGTGTCCATAGTTTCAGATAGAGGCCCAAGGTTCACATTTTGTTTTTGAAAGAGTCTGCAAGGGGCCATGGGTTCTCAGTTGTCATTCAGCACAGCTTTTCATCCTCAGACAGATGGACAGACAGAGAGGATGATACAGATTCTGGAGGATATGTTGCGAGCATGTGTGCTGGACTTTGGAGGTCGTTGGATGCAGTTATTGCCACTGGTTGAGTTTGCGTATAACAACAGCTACCAGGCCAGCATTGGGATGACACTGTATAAGGCGCTTTATGGCAGGAGGTGCCGATCCCCGTTGTACTAAGATGAGGTTGGAGAGAGAGAGGTATTGGGGCCAGAGTTGATACAGCAGACTCAGGATAAAGTCAGACTCATCAGAGATAGGATAAGGACAGCGCAGAGCCGGTAGAAGAGTTATGCTGATACTTGTCAGTGAGAATTAGATTTTGACACAAGAGATCACGTATTCCTGAAGGTGGCACTGCTAAAAGGTGTTATGAGATTCCGGAGGAAGGGTAAGTTGAGCCCTAGGTATATTGGACCATTCAAGATTCTTGAGAGAGTGGGTCTAGTTGCCTATCGTTTGGCATTACCACCAGTCCTATTTAGGATCCATAACGTATTCCAAGTTTCTATGCTGAGGAAATACGTCCTAGACCCCTCCCATGTGATCAGATATGAGGCACTGGAGTTGGGTGATACTTTAGCTTATGAGGAAGTGCCAGTGTAGATTCTTGACTAGAAGGAACAGGAGCTACGCACGAAGAAGATTCCACTGGTAAAAGTTCTGTGGCGCAACCATGCCTTTGAGGAGGCTTCTTGGGAACTAGAGGATCAGATGCTCCAGAGATATCCGCACTTATTCAGTGGAGTTTAAAGCTGAGTCAGTCAAGTGAATGGAATAGTATTGTAGTTTTTATTTGTATAGTGTAACGTAAGATAGATAGAGTTTTTAGTTTTGAAATGTGAATGGTTTTGGGAGAATTTTGAATAGTTGTGATCTCCCAGAGCCCTCGTTGTAACCATGGTATTCCTCCGCCATAAGTGAGGGTAATTCAATAAAAATTTGAAGTGTTTTCACTAAGGGAAATAGGGAAATGACTAATTTCGAGGACGAAATTTTTATAAGGAGGGGAGAATATAAAAACCCCAAAAATTAGTGGAATGAATTCCAAAATAAAAAAAATAATAAGAAAAATAAAACAAATTAATTAAAATTAAATTAAAATTAATTAATTAATTAATTAAACGAATTTTAAAAAAAAGAAAAAAAATAATAATTAAAATTAATTTTTATTTTATTAATAAAATATAATATTATTAATATTAATTAAATATTATTATTATTATTATTATTATATTTATCCTATTGAAGCTTCAGCAAGCTTCAGGAGATTCAAATTCAATTTATTATTATTCTACTTCTTCTTCTTCTTTACCTTTTCTTTTCTTTATATTGTTCTCTGCAACTCTCTCTCTCTCTCTCTCTCTCTCTCTCTCTCTCTCTCCTCGATTTCGTGACAGATTTTCGCCTAATCGAAAATCCGAAGATACCACTGGACTCCATTCGCCATTGCCGTCATTTCTATCGGAGGGGATCGATGGTAGAATCGGTGTAGGCGTATTCCCTGGGGTAAGACATTTTTCCCTTTTTCATTAATTTATTGCAAAATATAAGCCCAATTGACGAACGAACACTACCACGAGAATTTAGGAATGATTCTCTACAAGTTTAGTGGAACAGAATTCTCGTGGGGGTGTTGGGCCAAAACCCCAAATTTGGGGTGTGGCGGTTATTAAGGGGCTTATTTTTAATTAATTAGTATTAATTTAGAAATGCTAAAATATTAAGCATCTGGGACTGAAGTAGGATTTCTGGAATTTAGGGTCCGGGTGAGTGCCGCAGGTGTAATCTTGGGACCTACAGATAAAATTTAGAAAATTAAGTGGGGATGTTAAATAATAGTTTAAATATTAATTTGAGGTATATGGAACTTAGGGAAGGCTAGATGAGTATTATTTTGGAGAAATAGATTAATTAATTTAAGGAAAATGTAAATTGTAAGAGTTAAATTTCGGGCACCAAGGGCGTGAAATTTTGGGTCCTAACGAATTTCGCAGTAGTCAAGTAAGGGAATAAACTATACCAGTAATTTTCCATACAAATTATTATTGATTATGAGTAAATTTTTTTTTAGAAAAGCATATGTTATATTGTGTATTATGAATGAAATGTACGATTGAGAAAATATTATTATGATGATTAAAATGTATATGTATGTATGAGATGTAAGGAATTCACGATTTTAGATTATGAAGTATGGTTTTTTTTTTTTAATTTTTTTTATAGCACATATGTGGCATGAATAGTATTTTACGTGGAATGTATTATGATTTGAAAAAAATTTATGAACGAAACATGTTTTCAGGTATTATGAAAAGATGAATTATGTTGTGATGGTTTTGACGATTATATGATAAATGATGTATTTTCAGAATATATATACCTGAAACAATTTTGGCGCGAGGCCATATATTTATGTTATCGGCACGAGGTCGTATTTATGTTATTGGCGCGAGACCATATATTTATGTTATCGGCACGAGACCGTATTTATGTTATTTGCGCGAGGCCATGTGTTTATGTTATCGGTGCGATGTCGTATTTATGTTATCGACACGAGGCCGTATTTATGTTATTGGCACGAGGCCATGTATTTATGTTTTCGGCACGAAGCCGTAATGATGTTATATATATGATCATGTATTATATGTTATCACTACCAGGATGTTAGTTTAGTTTAGTACAAAGGCTCGGTACCATAGCGATATGTGTAGATCAAACATCTACGTCAGATTAGTGGCAACCATCCCAAGAGGGGATGAGAGATGGATAGTCGATGTGGCTTTTAGTAGAGTGTGGATGTCCACCTGGCAGTCCAGACCAGGGTGTGGTAGGCTCATCATACTTACAGAAATATTTGATTCGGCAGTGGTCAGCCAGCCATTGTCGGGTCCCTCATTTGGGCTGCACAACCCATCATGGGGGATAATACATGATACTAGCTAGCTATTCATCTTGGGTTTGTTTTCAGTACTACAGTTATAACAGATGATTTTATGTATGTTATGATTTATTAACAGATATGAAAATATATGTTCACCCAGAACGATATGATGATGTTTATAGAATTATGAAATGTACTGTACACGTATAAATGCATTAAATATTCATGTTGCCACACAGCTATATTTAGTTTATTTTCCCTTACTGAGAAGTGTCTCACTCCCGAACATTAAATGATTTTCAGGAAATCCAGTGAGATCGGTGAGCCAGAGCTACCATTGAGTGATTGGAGCTTCCCTATTAGAAGGGTAAGCATTGAACTAGGATCGGGAGTTTTTGTTATTTGATTCTAGTGTTATTTTGACTTTTGGAGGTTGTCTATAATAACAGTATTTTGATGTTATAGAAAGATCTGGTATTATGTGTTATGATTGGATGTTTGAGATTTTATGTTTACTGCTGTTAGGTTTTCCGCTGTGTTTGACAGGTGTCCTCGTTACTCAAGGGTTCGGGTTGACCATTTGATCTATTATGTGACATTTTATATTAAGAAATTGAGGGACGTTATATGTTAAAGCATGTGTTTAATTTTCAATATTGGATGGATGCAGGGTAGAGGGTGTAGGTTGGAACCGATGAACTCACACACTCTCACAGCTCTATACCCAAGCTTTCCCTTGTTAGGTTTAGAAAGGAGTGTAATAGTGCCAGTTCCCATATGGCATGGCCTATCGGGACCTGCGAACCACTCCGTTCAGTGAGAGCTTTGTCCGAACCTATGTGAGGGATGATGAAGTTTCAACCTAGGGACCTTTTTCAAATAGGGATTGGAGCCTAACCACACATGATTGTCGATAATCCCTTGCCTAGGGTTAAAGCCTCAGAAAACCCTTGTATATACTTACCCCAGGGTTCGGACAGAGGCTCCATCCTTCTCCTTATGACCTCATATGTTTATGTCTCATGCTTTTAAATGTGTTGCATGTTTACTAACATTTTGCATTTCATATTAGGCATTTCCATCTACTTCACTGAGGTTCCAGTAAAAATCCGACTCATTGATTAGTCCATCATGAAATCGAATCAACAGTGCAGTTATATTCTGAAAGTCAACAAAGGAATAGGGGTAACTATGCAAGCGAGGGATCTGGGGTTGAGGTACCAGATAGGGTTAACATCAATGCTCGATCCAATTCCCTGAAGGAGTTGAGAGATATTTGGAAGGGATGGACGCCTCAGAGTCGCTTGACATTTTCTCATATATACAAACATATTGGCATTGGTGGAATTTTTGAATCCATCGTATTGCTGCTTTACTCTCAATGGGGTAGACCTGGCTCCCACCATAGAGGAATACATTTCACTGCTACATCTAGCTAAACTATCGACGCCCTACTAAACGTATGTGCCCGATCGAACATCTATCTCCAAGGATTTGTTTAAAGCCACTGGGGTGAAGGTCCAGAAGCAAAGAGACTCAAAGGTCACTTGGGACACTTGAAAGAGTTGATGAAAAAGTAAGAGAAGGAAGAAGCCTAACTGCACCTATTAGCACTAGCCATCTATCGCCTGATTATCTTTCCAAAGGAACTGGGAACCATCAACCATGCAACCATCGCCTTCATGGCACAAGTAAAGGAAGGGGTTAACCCAGTCTATGGGATTTTGGCAGAAGCATTTCAATCTCTTAACAAGTGTCGGACCTAGAGGCATGCTAGGCTGACTTGTTGTGTACCACTATTGTATGTCTAGATGATGAGTCATTTTCCGTGTATACAGGGATACTTTTGGGCTTCCTTCTTAACAATAATTATCCCTTTGGCAGAATTTAAGGTAGCCCGTTGGGAAGAATACGCTGACAAGGTTGAATGGAAGAATAGGCTGCGAAATCTGATCAGTAAGGGATTGGAATAGAAAGCACCATGGATCGACCAATCGAAAGTAATATACAGATGTGAAAATCTCCCTTAGGTACCACTACTAGGCTCCTAGGGAGGGATATCCTACGCACCCCTCATGTTTAGAAGGCAAGGGGGTGCAATGCAGTTCATACCCATGACCCACGGGTTGGCAGATGCTCAATTCAGATACGAGGCCAATGACAGCCAAAGGAAGATCTGAGAGTTCGTTGTATCATGGAAGCATGTGCATATGGTTGAATCCAGCAGTCTGAACACAGGAGCCCAGGAAAGTTATGAACTATGGAGGCGTAATAGAGTGAACCCTCGGGTCCCGCAGGAGACAAAATCACTAATAGCGATGGAACAGCCGAAAGAAATCGTGCATCTGTCTGAAAGAAAGGCCACCGAAGAACGGTTACCAAAACAACGAAAGGAAGACTTAGCTGACCCTAGACACAAGCCAAACAAGCGACCAAAGATCCAGAGCTCGCAGTCAGGGGAAGAATTGATGATTTTGAGAAAGGAAAAATGAAAATTTTAGATGGCACTTGGTCAAAAGGTCTAACAGCTGAGAGAGTTCAAAGTAGAAGTTGAAGAAAAATCTCGATACATACAGGACCTGGAGGAGTGATATGACAAACAGAGGTATCATTTTAACAAAGTGCTTGTAAAGCTAGAGTCGTCTACCTTACAAAGGCCAACTATTAGGAAGTCAGATACAAAGTCAAAGCCAGCCCCAGAAGATTCAAGCTGCCTTGATGGGAGTAGACCAGGGTGTTGACCTGATTGGTCACACCCAGTTTTGATTATGAGAAATACTCTTGGTACTGATGGTTGTACTAAGACTTGCATGCAGGTTCACTGTGCACGCGTATTTGGAACTAAAAGACAAACTATGATGGTGTGCGGTGTTTGTGCTGATGAATGAAGAATTTTGTGCTGTATTTGTATTTATTATTCAGTGTCTTCATTTTGGGATGTAATTTTATTATATACTATACACCCATATGACTTGTAACAATTTGCATTATGCATGGTTGGTTGGTTTGCTCAAATCGACTCTAGTTGGACTTTAGGTACCTACACAGACCATAGAAAGACCTTAGGGAGGTCAAACGACATCGAATTTTTTTGGTGCACTCCAAAAAATTTAGAAATGGCCCTAGGACACTCACCATTGCACTTATGTGTTAGGCACTTCAATAGGGTGATTATGAATTAAAACAGGACCAAAGTGCACATTTTATGCACTTTCAATCAACCGGCACATACATTTCATTCTGCCCCTGGTCGACCGAATTTGGTCTAGGTCAGCTGGTTGACCACAGTTCGGTCGACTGAGCCCCTAAAGCTTATTTGACCCTGGTCAACTGAACCACCTGAAAGTCAACTGTTTGACTTCATAGTCGACCGAGAGACTTTTGAACTACACTAACCTGGTCGACCGAGTTCCCACGTGTGGGAACCCAACGGTTTGGTCGACCGACTAGTTAGTTCATTTTCACCCTAGTCAACCGAGCTACGCTATTTTGAAAAATTGCCCTTTTCGGTCAACCGATCTTGAAGTTCAAAATTGGCCCGGTTAACCGAGCCATATGAACTTCGGTCAACCGAAAGTCTTCTAGTCAACCGGTGCTCTCGGGTTGCCCTGTATTTTTTACCATGGTTAAATATTTTTAACAGGGTTAAATTTGCTAAAACATCATTAATTCTTTTTAATAATACCAGTCTTGTCCCCAACGGTCATAATTCATGGGGTGTCTATAAATACCCCTTCATTTGGGAAAATTAGTAAGGATTAGTATCTTGATTAAGGCAAAAATTCTCTTAACTTCCAAAACCTTATTTTAGCCTATACTACTCCTATACACTCAAAAGCTTCATTTTCCTTGATTATCCAAGAGTTGTGAGTGTATTTAGATTGCTTGTGCTTCATTCTCTATTTTCTTAAGTACTCTCATTTTCTTGATTGTTGATTGATTTTAACATTGAGAGTAAAGCTTAAGTTCTCCCACTGATTTTATTTAATAGATCTTGTGTGGGAAAACTTAGAGGCTTGAGGTTCTTGCATTGTCATTGCAAGTTACCTTAGCCCTTATTTTTTGTGTGCAAAAATTGTTTTTCAAAGCTTGCATTCAAACACTCCTTGTGCTTAGCATATTGAGAACATCTTACTGAGTTCGTTTGAATCAACTTACTAGCATATTTGAAACTTTGATCCGACATTGTGATATTCAAATATAGTGTTTCAAATCTTGCTTAGATATACACTCTAGATCTTGATTGATTATCATACTTGATTGAGTGTTTAGCATACATTAGAGTACTGAGCATATTTACATATTATTTGTGCTTACATTATTGATTGAGTCAAATTGGTGCACACATCTGCTTATCTAGAAGCGTATTTCCATATACAAACATTTTATACACATTGGTTGTATTCTAGGCACGGACATGAAGAGGTGGACTAGCCCTATGGAATAGTCCCGAATTAGCTTAGACCCTGTTAGGAAAGCTAGGTGCGCCATCTTGTTAAGGTGTGTTGGTTAAGGTCAGCCCCTTGAATTGACTTGGTTTGTATAGGTATAGCTCCACCCGTTTAAGTGAGCATTATAGTGGTAATTCTTGTGCTGGTGTGGCCAAGGCGGGGACGTAGGCACAGTTGGCCGAACCCCGATAACATATCGTGCGTGTTCTTTACATTTCCGTAATTTATTTACTGCACGTGTATGTTATATTGTGAATGATTGAGTTTACATTTGCATAAACAGACCATAGATTAAGTAATACTGTTAATCTAGTTTAACCTAGGCGATAGTTTTTAAATACCCAATTCACCCCTCCTCTTGGGATTACACCATAACAAACACAGAGAATTAGAATCTGACATCTATTTAGACTATTTGAGAATTTTCTATATTTCTTGCTAAAAATTGTATGAAAATTTGAAATGAAATGATGAGGATTTTGTCCACAACCTTGGCCAAAACACATAGGGCTGCATAAATGCACTTTTTCATCCATATATTCATGCATACCTGTATAAATATGCATTATATGCACTTGTCCTAAAAGATTCGGATTTTCATGTACAGGGGAAAACAGGTAGGGTGGGACTAAGATCCGGCAAAATTAAGACAAATACACACCCTTATAA
Source organism: Malania oleifera (assembly GCF_029873635.1). NCBI lineage: Eukaryota > Viridiplantae > Streptophyta > Magnoliopsida > Santalales > Ximeniaceae > Malania > Malania oleifera. The sequence continues at coordinate 25,646 of NW_026651732.1, read as the reverse complement.
CACTCGTGGAAAAGCCAAAGCCATGGCAGAACAATTGGAAAGTCATGTCTTGGGTATCAAATAGGGGCAAAAAGTGTAACGACCTCAAAATTCATACCATTTATATATATATATATATATACATCTGTGAATTCACATCCATCCCTAAGTAGCGGAAACATATATCATACAACCATTCACATGTTTACTATACAATACAAGAATCCAGGATATACAGACTATAGTCGTACAAAAATGCCCTTCTATCATCATCTACTAAAAAATATACCCAATTCTGTCAAAAACTCACCCTAAACCAGGGTGACCAAATACTCTCTCTATCCGCGAGCCTGATCTGCTCGCCTATCTGGCTCACCTGAAAAATTTTAGAGTAATGGGGTGAGTCAATGCTCAGTAAGTAGAAATATGCTATTACTAGTGTGTGGCGACTAAGTTAAGAATACTTAAAATTAGTACTGAATTGTAATGCGATAAAACATCTATAAAACATATTTTTCTTTCTCAATTTAAAATATACTGTATCATCTATATTTTCTACTTTTCATACTGATAATATCATACTATACTCATCGTATACTGTAATACTGTATACATATACTTATCTGTGCTTATTCCCTAGGACTCTGTATGTCATGATTTGACCCCTCATGACAAGGTTGTGCGGCCCGTAGGCGGGACTTTGTCTGGTCGGCCCATAAGATAAGTCAATATACTCTACACTACCTCAGCCCGGCCAAACTGCATCCTCTCCTAGGCGCGGGACTGGCTGCTACATCGTCTAACTGGCCCCCTCTACTCAGCGTATTGGGGAGCTACATCCTCTCCAAGCATAGTTAGACGGTACCCACACACTATCTGAGATGTGTGGTTGCACTCTATCTGAATATAGCAACGGTACCGTGCTCTGTAAACTGTATCTGTACTGTGTCTGTTTATAATCTTTCCACAAGGATCTAATACTATACACACACACACACACACACACACACACACATATATATATATATATATATATATATATATATTCTTTTACTGTTTTTGCCATGTTCTAGAATTACCATAATGCTATCTTTATATACTATATATATATTGTAAAACTGTATACTGCATCCGTAGCATCTTGATGCTACCTTTGTATCTCTGTTTGTATATTTTATCTATATCCTCCTCTGTCTGTATTCTCTTTATGTTATGGTAATAGGAACATGACATGCTAAAACTCTATGTGTACTATTCTGTATAAAACTGTAATATAAATACTGATCTGAATAAAACTGTATGCGGGTATACATATATATATATATATATATGTATCTATCTGTTTCATGAAATTGTTCATAAGAATACTGTATATGCATGTAAATCTCGCTGTATAGTCTCTATGAATATATCTCTATTTCTACACCTGTATATTCTATATAATTTCATATACTAAGAAGAACCATATAAATTGTACATACTGTCTACTTCCATGCATTCCGTATAGTATGATATATATTATAAATGCTATATATATATTACTTCATCTCATGAAAATCACTTAGGCCACACAATCATTTAAACTCATATTTGATAAAAATTGTATAATAAACTGGCATGAATATACATCTATAAAATCGCTGTTAACTTTATTAAAACTCCTAACATAGTATACTTCCCTTACCTTAACTTTGAAAAGCATCTATAAAATTCTGGCTCTATACCCGCGGGGTTCCTAGCCCAACATTCCTGAATTTGGGATGAAATTCAACTTTGTTTTCCCGACAATCCACTTCGGTAAACTTGTAGAGAACTCCTCCAGGAGCGTCGTGATAGCTTCGGATCGTCGATCCGGCGATTAGTGGGGCCAAAATCGAAGAGAGAAGGGAAAGGATTCGTAGAGAGAAAGAGGAGAGAGAGAGGGGCACTGGTAAATGGATAAAAATCCCCATTTTCAAATATTTATACTGCCAGATTCGTCGAAGAGACACGTCACCTCGTCGATGAGTCCCTATATTCTTCGACGAAATTCAGGCTGCTCCATACCCCCTCTCGGTATTTTCTCATCGATGAGGCCCTGTATTTGTCGATGAATTTCCTTACGTACTCGTTGATGAAGCCCTGTATTCGTCGACGAGTTTCCTTATGTACTCATCGACGAAGCCCTGAAAATCACTTAGGCCACACCTTCTATTAATTAAAATCAATACATGTACCTGCAATAGAAACCTATCTAACTATTATACTGTACCTGAGTACCTTTATACCTTTTGGAACAACTGTGGGTATCTCTGTCTAATCTGCTCCTCGAGCTCCCAAGAAGCCTCCTCTATAGCATGATTCCTCCACAAAACTTTAACTAGCTGTGCTTCTTTAGTACGCAAAGTCTGAACCTTCCTGTCCAAAATCTGTACTGGTACTTCTTCATATGCCAGTGAATCTTTAAGCTCTATCTCTGCATAACTAATGATGTGGGATTGGTCTGGAACATATTTCCGTAACATGGCAACATGAAACACATCATGAATATGAGCCAAATATGGCGGCAAAGCTAGCCTATAGGCAACTAACCCAATTGTTTCAAGTATCTCAAAAGGACCAATAAACCTAGGGCTCAACTTGCCTTTCTTTCCAAACCTCATAACTCCTTTCCGTGGAGCTATCTTCAAAAATACTCGATCTCTCACATCAAATTCCAACTTTCGGTGGTGAGTGTCTGCATAACTTTTCTGCCGACTCTGTGTTGTATTGATTCTTTCTCTAATTAATCGTACTTTGTCGGACGCCTGTTGTACTATATCTGGACCCAAAACTCGTCTTTCACCTACTTCATCCCAGAAAAGAGGAGAACGACATTTCCTGCCATATAATGCTTCGTATGGAGCCATGTCGATACTAGCCTGATAGCTATTATTGTAAGCGAACTTAACCAACGGCATAAACTAAATCCAATTGCCCCCAAAATCAAGCACACAAGCATGAAACATATCTTCTAGTATCTGAATGGTCCTCTCCATTTGACCATCAGTCTGGGGATGGAAAGCAGTGCTAAAAACTAGCTGCGTACCCATAGCCTCCTGAAAACTCTTCCAGAATCATGAAGTAAACCGAGGATCTCGGTATGAGACTATGGATACTGGTACTCCATGAACACAAACTATCTCCTGGACATATATCTCTGCCAATCTGTCCATGGAATAACCAATTTTAATAGGGATGAAATGAGCGGTTTTCATCAAATGGTCAACGACCACCCAAATCGCATTTAATCCCTATCACACTAGTGGTAACCCCGTAATGAAATCCATTGAAACATGGTCCCACTTCCATTCTAAGATAAACAATGGCTGCAGCTGCCTTGTTGGTCTTTGGTGCTCAGCTTTAACCTGCTGACATGTCAAGCACTGCTGAACAAATTTGGCTATCTTTCTCTTCATTCCACTCCACCAGAAATACTCTCGCAGATCCCTGTACATTTTAGTACTGTCGGGATGAACCGTGTATAGGGATCTGCGAGCCTCCTCTAGCATAGTCCTCCTGATCTCAGCATCTGTAGGAACACATAGTCTAGTGCGGAATCGTAGAGCTCCATCATCTAATATGTTAAACTCATCACCCTGACCATTACGTACTTTAGCCATCACCGCTGCCAACTCTGCATCATCACCCTGAGCTGCTTTAATCCCTCATAAAGCGTGGGCTATACTACAAGACTGGCAATAACTGGCTGAGGATTCTCCTCCACCAATTCTATACTGAGCCTTTCCAAGTCCACCAGAATCGAGTGGGGAATCTCCATAGCTGCCATCACGGATCCCCCTGATTTCCTGCTCAGGGCATTTGCCACTACATTTGCTTTTCCTGGGTGATAGCTAATTGTGCAATCATAGTCTTTGATAAGTTCTAGCCACCTTCTTTGTCTCATATTCAACTCTTTCTCAGTGAAGAAATATTTCAGGCTCTTGTGATTCATGAAAATCTCGCACTTTCCACCATATAAATAATGCCTCTAGATTTTATGAGCATACACCACTGCAGCCAGCTCTAAATCATGGACAGGATAATTCTTTTCGTATTCTTTAAGCTGTCTGGACACATAAGCAATGACCCTGTTGTGCTGCATCAACATGCATCCAAGACCCTTCAAAGAGGCCTCACTATATATCATAAAACCATCCTCCCCTGATGGAATAGCCCAGTACTGGAGCTGAAACTAACCGCTGCTTCAACTCTCAGAAACTCTCCTCGCAGTCATCGATCCATTCAAATTTTACATTTTTTCTCATAAGTCGTGTTAATGGACCTGATAGCTTAGAAAAACCCTCCACAAAACGTCTGTAATAACCTGCCAACTCCAAAAAACTCCTGACTTCCTGAACATTTCCCGACCACTCCCAATTCACCACTGCCTCTATTTTGCTCAGATTAACTAATACTCCTGCTCCTGAGATCACATGACCGAGGAAAGTAACCTAACTTAACCAGAATTCACATTTCTTGAATTTTGCATATAATTTCCTTTCTCTCAATACCTGTAACACTAGTCTCAAATGATGCTCGTGCTTCTCATAACTCTTCGAGTAGACCAGTATATCATCAATGAACAAAACCACAAATTGGTCCAAATACTGGTGGAATACCCAATTCATCAAATCCATAAAAACCGCTGGTGCATTAGTTAACCCAAATGGCATCATTAAGAACTCGTAATGCTCATATCGGGTACGAAAAGCAGTCATCGAAATGTCCTCCGCTTTAACTTTCACCTGGTAGTAACCTGACGGCAGATCAATCTTAGAGTAAACCTGGGTCCCCTGGAGCTGATCAAATAAATCATCGATCCTAAGGAGAGGATATTTATTCTTTATTGTCAATTTATTTATCTCCCTATAATCGATGCACAATCTCATGGTTCCATTTTTTTTTTTCACGAACAAAACTGGCGCACCCCAAGGCGACACACTGGTCCTGATAAAACCATTATCTAGTAATTCCTATAGCTGATCTTTTAGTTCTTTTAACTCGACTAGTGTCATATGGTATGGTGCTTTAGATACTGGTGCAGACCCTGGCAACAAGTCTACAGTGAACTCAATTTCACAATCCGGTGGCAAACCAGGAAATTCTTCTGGGAACACATCTGGGAATTCTCGCATTATTGGTATGTCACCTTGTCTCAATTCTTCTTTTGGCAATTCTTTTATGTATGTAACATACCCCTGGAAACCAGCCTGTAACAGTATCCTCACCTGAATAGCCGACACCAGCTGTGGCGAAGCACGCACACGTGAACCCGTAAATTTAAATTCTGGTTCACTTGAGGGTCTGAAAATTACTTCTTTCTAATGGCAATCTATGCTAGCATGATAAATGGCTAACCAATCCATGCCTAATATCACATCAAACCCCTGCATATCTAGGACCACAAGATCGGCTAGCAGCACTCTCTCCTGAATACTTACTGGAAAATTCCGAAGTACCCTCCTGCATCTAATCACAGATACCATTGGTGTGCCCACTGACAATTCTACATCTAATGGTTGGGTCTCCATTCCATCTATTTTCACACATCCCGCCGATCTAAAAGAGTGTGTGGCACCTGTATCAAATAAAACAATCATTCTATATGGTAAGGTAGTAAGAGTACCTGTAACAATGTCTCCAGCTGTGTTAGCCTCTCCTGGTGTCAACGTATAGACCCTTGTCGGCGCAGTGCCCCTCTGCTAACCACCACGGGGCACCTGATATCCACCTCGAAATGGTTTGGGAGCCTGTGCATAATTCGACGGCAGCTTACATGATCGAGCCATATGGTCGAGTCTCCCGCAGTGATAGCAAACATTCTCCCCAAATCGACATTCACCCGGGTGTCTCCGTCCACATCTTGAACAAGTGGTGGGAGGCTGACTGCTCTGGAATCCCTTGTGCTCTACCATTTGTCTTTGGCCTCCACCACATCTACTTCCTCTCCAAGGGATTCAGTTGGGACCCACCTGATAACTCGAGGGCGCAACCCTCTTCTTCTGACTCTATTCCTCCATCTCTCTAGATAGACTCCCCTCTGCTATGGTGGCCCTGTCAACCAACTCTGAGAAATCCTGAATCCTCAGTACCGCCACTTGCCTATAAATATCACGCCTCAAATTTCTCTCAAACATTCTAGCCTTCTTTGCCTCATCTGGGACAATATAAGGGCAGAAGCGGGAGAGCTCAATAAATCTTTTCGCATACTGTGGGACAGTCAATGACCCCTGGGATAGACTCAGGAACTCCTGTACTCGGGCATCTCTCACTGAAGTAGGATAATATCTATCGAAGAACATGCCCCTGAATCAGGCCCAGGTCATCTGCACTGGTATCGCCCTATGCTCCTCTAGCAGTCTGATGGCTGACCACCATCTCTCAGCCTCCCCCGCCAGCCTATATATAGCATAAAAAACTCTCTGCTCATCGGTGCAATGGAGTACTGTCAGAATCTTCTCTACCTCCTGCATCCAGTTTTCCGCAACTGCAAAACCAGTCGCTCTAGAGAAAGTTGGCGGATTCATCTTCATAAATTTCTCTATGGTACATCCCTGAGTTGAGGATGGACCTCCCTGCTCTCTAGAGCTCCGCACTATCTCAGCCATAACTTGCTGAGCAACACTACGTAGCAGAGCATCTGAATCCCCACTTGCTGCGCTAGAAGGACCCGCTCCATCATCCCCACTGGCGTGAGCGCTATTGCCTCCTAGGTCCATCCTGTAAACACATAGAACACTATTTCAAAATTCTATCCTCCTACAGACCCAACTTATTTAACTAAAACCTTGAATCCTCTATTAACTATCCCTCCTGTTTCTAACCCCAAAATCTACTCCTACAATCCAAACACATGACTCGTCGACAGTTTACTATGATTTTCCTGGAATCGTCACCCCAGGAAAAACATAGAAACAATCACGAAATCTCGTATCCAGATTACAGAACAAAACCTTAAATCTCTTTCCTATGTTCTGGTATTGTTTTTCGCTGCACTCTAGAGTCTACAGAACCTAGCAACCTAGGCTCTGATACCAAATTGTAACGACCTCAAAATTCATACCATTATATATATATACATCTGTGAATTCACATCCATCCCTAAGCAGTGGAAACATATATCATACAACCATTCACATGTTTACTATACAATACTAGAATCCAGGATATACAGATTATAGTCGTACAAAAATGCCCTTCTATCATCATCTACTCAAAAATTTACCCAATTCTGTCAAAAACTCACCTTAAACCAGGGCGACCAAACACTCTCTCTATCCGCGAGCCTAATATGCTCACCTATCTAGCTCACCTGAAAAATGTTAGAGTAATGGGGTGAGTCGACGCTCAGTAAGTGGAAATATGCTATTACTAGTGTGTGGCGACTAAGTTAAGAATACTTAAAATTAGTACTGAACTGTAATGCAATAAAACATATGTAAAACATATTTTTCTTTCTCAATTTAAAATATACTGTATCATCTGTATTTTCTACTTTTCATACTAATAATATCATACTATACTCATCATATACTGTAATACTGTATACATATACATATTTGTGCTTATTCCCTGGGACTCTGTATGTCATGATTTGACCCCTTATGATAAGGTTGTGCGGCCCGTAGGCAGGACTTTATCTGATCGGCCCATAAGATAAGTCAATATACTCTACACTATCTCAGCCCGACCAAACTGCATCCTCTCCTTGGCGCGGGACTGGCTGCTACCTCGTCTAACTGGCCCCCTCTACTTAGCGTACTAGGGAGCTGCATCCTCTCCGAGCACAGTTAGACGGTACCCACACACTATCTGAGATGTGTGGTTGCATTCTATCTGAATATAGTGATGGTACCGTGCTCTGTAAACTGTATCTGTACTATGTCTGTGTATAATCTTTCCACAGGGATTTGATACTATATACATATATACATATATACATATATACATATATATATATATATATTCTTTTACTGTTTTCGCCATGTTCCAGAATTACCATAATGCTATCTTTATAACTGTATATATATATATATATATATATATATATATATATATGTATCTATCTGTTTCATGAAATTGTTCATAAGAATATTGTATATGCATGTAAATCTCGCTGTATGGTCTCTATGAATATATCTCTATATCTACACCTGTATATTCTATATAATTTCATATACTGAGAAGAACCATATAAACTATACATACTGTCTACTTCCATGCATTATGTATAGTATGATATATATTATAAAAGCTATATATATATTACTTCATCTCATGAAAATCACTTAGGCCACACAATCATTTAAACTCATATTTGATAAAAATTGTATAATAAACTGGCATGAATATACATCTATAAAATCACTGTTAACTTTATTAAAACTCCTAGTATAGTATATTTCCCTTACCTTAACTTTAAAAAGCACGTATAAAATTCTGGCTTTATACCCGCAGGGTTCCTAGCCCAACATGCCTGAATTTGGGATGAAATTCAACTTTGTTTTCCCGACGATCCGCTCTGGCAAACTTGTAAAGAACTCCGTGAAGAGCATTGTGGTAGCTTCGGATCATCGATCCGGCGACTGGTGGGGTCGGAATCAAAGAGAGAAGGGAGAGGATTCATAGAGAGAGAAAGGAGAGAGAGAGAAGGGCGCTGGTAAATGGAAAAAAATCCCAATTTTCAAATATTTAGACTGCCAGATTTGTCGATGAGACACGTCACCTCGTTAACGAGTCTTTCATTAAATTCGTCGATGTGTCCCTCTTTCTGTTCCGGTTTCCATTTTTCTCTTTCTTCAATATTTAAATATCAGTATTTTCCAGGTCGTTACAAAAAGTGCTGAGTAATCATATGAAAAGGATATTAGACCTGCTGCTTAACAAAGGAAAAATGGTCCAAGATCAAGAAGAAGAAGCGAATCCTATCCATCCACTGGGTTTTATGCCGACTCATAGGCAGTCATCCGGACAGCCACCGTTCACCTTGGAGAGGCCACTACCTGGCATGACCCCTTTTGTTTCGACAACAACAATTCCAGGAATGGGAATGCCCTCATCAACAATGGCAGGTGTGGGAACAAGCAAAAAGGTGACAGAATACCGCGATGATGAGTTCGAGGAACGACTAAGGCCCATAGGAGGGACTCAGACCTCTAATACCACCAAACCCTCAGACTACTGCCTGGTGCCTAATGTAGTCCTCCCTCCAAAGTTTAAAATGCCAGACTTTGAGAAGTTTGAGAGGACCACTTTCCCTCGAACCCACATCCGCATGTATTGCTAGTCGATGGCCACTTATGCTGACAATGAGAAGTTGATGATGCACTGCTTCCGAAGCAGTCTTACCGAAATAGCGGCTAGATGGTATGTCCAGCAAAACATGGCCAAAATCCACACATAGGGGGACTTGGCAGAGGCTTTCGAAGCACAATATTGCCATATTCTAGAAATGGCTCTTGATAGAATGACTCTCTTTGAAATAGAGAAGAAGGTGACTGAAACTTTCAGAGAATACACACACCGTTGGAGGGACGTAGCTACCCAAGTAGATCCCCCGATAAGCGATCGGGAAGCAATCTCATTGTTTGTAGGGACGTTAAAAGATCCCTACCGTTCGCACCTGGTAGGATCTACTCCCCATGACTTTATAGATATCGTGGCGGTGGGTGCCAGAGTGGAAGCTGATGTTAAGGCTTGACGGATAAAGGTTAGTAGTGTCAACAGTGGCCCAAGCAAGAAATGAGTCAAAGCTAGGAAGGAAGAAGAGACCCAAATGATACAGGGGTCTATCAAGAGCTGAAAGCATAGAAGCCGAACCCACAACTTGGGGAAAATTTCTATGTGGAACCGATGGTGAACCAGACAGTGCATGTGGGCCCCAGGCCCCAGTTCGCGACCTCCCGACCAAGACTGGAACTGATAAATGATCAAGTCCTAGAAGGGAATATGCCCAGGAATACTAGGAGGATTGATCCAATCCCAATGTCTTACGCATATTTGTTTCCTCGGCTGTTTGAAAGGGGAATGGTGACAACCGTACCAGCCATTCCCATCACCAATCCACCCCCCGATGGTTCGATCCCAACGCCCACTATACATACCATGCAAACTCTCCAGGTCACTCCATCAACTAATGCTGGGATTTCAAATATAAAGTTCAGTCATTAAAAGATGCAGGGTGGCTTGCCTTTGATGACAAACCAGCAGACATCCAAGGAAATCCTTTACCAAACCATGGGAGAGACCAGGTTGGGATGGTTGAAACAAGACTTGGAGGGACACAAGAAGCCAACCTAGACCGCTTAACTTTGGACTAGATATATCAAGAGCTCAGGAAGGCAGGTCTAATGAAATCGAAGGTCACCTATCCCGAGGGCGAGCATTGTGAATGCCAAAGTTCGTTGAAAAGGACTGTTCAGGATTGCAAAACCTTCAGGATGTTCTTATGCAAAATGTTGAATGACAAAGTTATAGAAGTCGGCTCTATTCCAAAAGATGGGGAAATTTCAGCTATAGGAGATAAGGGACAAGAGCATCCCTCGTGCCCGCATTGACCCTTCATACCCTCAGAAAAGGGAACCAACTATGTCCCCAAGGCACCAACTCGTTTGGTTATCTCAGTGCCTTAGCCACTCCTGTATCAAAATGATAAGGTGGTACCCTAAAAGTACGATTACCAGGCCCAGGGTATAGAAGATTCAAACAATGTCATAGGAATAACCCGTAGTGGCCGAGTATACGCACCAACATAGTTAAGGAATCTGAGTACGGAATAGATTGGGGAATCGAGCAGGAGCGCTAAGAAGCCCGTGCAATCGCAGGAGCTAAAGAGTTTTTTAGGCATATCAAACATAGTGAATACAACATGGTTGACCAATTGAACAAGATGCCGACACATATATCCGTTCTATCCTTACTTTTAAACTCAGAAGTTCATAGAGAGGCACTGTTGAAACTACTTAACCAGACATACATACCTCAAAATATCAGTGTAGAAAAGTTCATCCATGTGATTGGGGGTTTGACCACAACTAATTATATCACCTTCAGTGATGAGGAAATCCTGTCAGAAGGGAGAGGGCATAATCAGGCACTGCATGTATCAGTTAAATGCAAGGATCATATGATAGCACAGGTTCTAATTGATAACGGGTCATCTCTCAATATCATGCCAATGACCACTCTTCAGAAGTTGCCGGTAGACTCCTCGTATGTCAAGCAGAATAATCTGGTGGTAAGGGCTTTTGATGGAACCCGTAGGGAGTCAATAGGGGCAATCGAGATTCCCATGCTGATTGGTCCAGTTATTTTCGATGTCACATTCCAGGTTATGGACATCACACCTTCCTACAGCTGCTTGTTGGGAAGGCCATAGATCCATAACTCCAGGGTGGTTGCGTCTTCACTACACCAAAGGCTGAAGTTTGTAGTAGGAAACTAGTTGGTCTGTGTATCTGGTGAAACCGGCGTTATGATAACAAAGCCCACTTCCACTCCTTACGTGGAAGCTATAGAAGAGGCGCTGGAGGATTCATTTCAAGCCTTTGAGACGGTATATGTCACGACTATAGCAGAAGGATCTCCTATCCCACGTCCTCAGATCTCTGCCGTAGCATATATGATGGCATCTGGAATGATTAGGCAGGGGTACCATCTGAAAAAGGGGCTTGGAAAATACTTACAAGGAAATCAAAATCCATTAATGATCAAAGAAGTAAAAGATAGATATGGTCTTGGCCATGTACCCACGACGGCAGACCGAAGGAAGAAAGTAGAAGAGAAGAAGATGCAGAAGGTAGAAAGGCTCATCGGTGAGACAAGCTCCAAGGGAGGTTTGGTTGTCCCATCCATTAGCCAAACCTTCACAAAAAGCAGCCAGACCAACTTGGAGGCAAAATTACGACAACTAAGCATATCAGTGTTGGATTCTGAAGTCCCCTCAAGCATCTCCATAGAGTGGGTCCATCATCTCCAACTAGGAGTACAACTTCAAAACTAGAGCTCTTTTGATTTTCCAGATATCGTCATGTAATGATCTTCGTTCAAATTTGTTTGACTGTGTTTTTGTATCCCTTGGCCACTGAAAACCCGGAGAAGCTTCTTAATGAAAATGAATTATGCATTTTTTGTCATTTATGTGCATCTTGAAAATCGGTTGTCAAAATTTGTTTGTTAATTTCATGCAGGAATAAAGGAAATAACAATACCAGAATTCCTCACCAAGTAATTGAAATTGACTTTGAAAATCTAATCCATGAAACTAAAGATGAAGAGCAAGAAATAAACTTGTCCACTGAAATGAAAAGAATGTTAAAATCAGACGAAAAACCAACCCTGACCAGTAGCGATCCAACCGTCATGATTAAACTAGGAACCGAGGAAGAACCCAAGCAGGTAAAAATTGGCGCACTACTAAAAGGTGAGGAAAAGAGCAAAATGATTGAGTTTCTAAGAGAATACCGGGATGTGTTTGCCTAGTCGTACAAGGATATGATAGGTCTAGAGATGGACTTAGTAACTCACAAGATTCCCCTTCACCCGGACTCCAAGCCAGTAAAGCAGAAGTTGAGAAGAATGAGGCCAGAGATGTTGCTCAGAATAAAGGAGGAGGTGCAAAAACAGTTTGAGGCAGGATTCTTGGAGGTAGCCCAGTATCCCGAATGGATGGCCGACATCATCCCGATAATAAAAAAGAATGGTAAAGTACGAGTTTGCCTTGACTATAGGGATTTAAATAAAGCAAGCCCTAAGGATAACTTCCCACTCCCACATATTGATGTGCTGGTGGACAACACCACAGGGCATGCTTTATTTTCATTCATGGATGGATTCTCGTGATACAACCAGATCAGGATGGCCCCTAAGGACAAGGAAAAAACAACCTTCATCACATTATGGGGGACATTTTGCTATAAAGTCATGCCATTCGGACTAAAAAATGTCGGAGCCACTTACCAGAGGGCTATGGTGACCCTCTTTCATGACTTGATGCATAAGGAGATTGAGGTTTACGTCGATGACATGATAGTCAAGTCACGAAATGAGAAGGACCATGCATTGAACTTGGAGAAATTATTCAAGAGGCTCGAAAAGTGCCAATTGAAATTGAACCCCAAAAAATGTACCTTCGGTGCCACGTCTGAGAAGCTATTGGGGTTTATAGTAAGTGAGAAGGGGATCGAGGTAGACCCTGACAAAGTCAAGGCTATTCAAGAAATGCCTAGCCCAAAATCCGAAAAAGAAGTGCGAAGTTTCTTAGGAAGGCTCAACTACATTGCCCAATTCATATCTCAATTAACCACCACTTGCGAACCCATCTTCAAATTGTTAAGAAAGAACAACCCGGAAAAATGGAACGAAGAGTGTCAAGTGGCTTTCAAAAAGATAAAGGAGTATCTCTTAAACCCCCCCCCCCCCCCAGTACTACCACTGGAGCTTGGAAGGTCGCTAATTTTGTACCTGGCGATCTCGAAAAACTCCATGGGTTGTGTGTTGGGCAAACATGATGAGACGGGAAGAAAAGAAAGGGCCATTTACTACCTAGGCGAGAAGTTTACAGATTATGAGTCTAAGTACTCCGATTTGGAAAAAACATGTTGCGCTTTGGTATGGATGGTCAGTAGGTTGAGGTAATACACATTGTGTTACTCCACCTAGCCGATCTCCAAAATGGACCCAATCAAGTACGTGTTTGAAAAGCCCGTAGTAACTGGACGAGTAGCATGATGGCAGATGCTCTTGACAGAGTATGATATTTCCTATGTCACCAGGAAAGCTATCAAGGGAAGTGTCATTGTAGAATACCAGGCTGAGAGCGCAGTGGTGAATTACCAACCTATGGAGTTTGAATTCCCAGACCAAGATATTGACTCCATAACCCGAGAAGAAGAAGACCCCAAAAAATGGATGATGTTGTTTGATGGGGCAGTCAATGTTTGGGGACATGGAATCGGTGTCGTGCTCATATCACCAAATGGGAAACATTATCCGATGGTAGCTAAGCTCATCTTCCCTTGCACTAACAACATAGTAGAATATGAGACGTGTATACTGGGATTGCAGGCCGCTATGGATTGGAGTGTTAATCGATTAATAGTAAGAGGAGACTCGACCTTGGTCATCCACCAGCTAATCGGAGAGTGGGAAACTTGGGATTCCAAGTTGGTACTGTATCGAGAATATATTCAAAAGATGATAGAAGAGTTTGACAGTATCAGTTTTTCCCACATACCAATAGAGAACAACGTGATTCCTGATGCATTGGCTACACTGGCAGCGTTATTCAAAGTAGAAGAAGGGTTAAAGATCGAAACTATTCAGATCAAAGTATAGTCCAAACCTGCCTATTGCACGGTGACAGAGGAGGCCGACGAAAAACCTTGGTTTTATGATATCAAAATGTACATCCAGAAAAAGGAGTATCCTGAAGGAGCAGCCAGTAATGATCGAAAAACTATCAGAAGGCTGGCCATGGCCTTTTTCTTGGATGGCGAGGTTTTGTACAAAAGAAATCACGACATGACCCTCTTACGGATAGAGAGGATTTTTGCTAATTATTTTGACTAATCTCACACTAATCATCAAAATGAATCCATATTTATACGCGGGGTAAAATTATAACCGTTTGGGACTTGTTGGGAATTATTAAAAAGTTTCAAATAGTTAAAACACCATTAACCAAACTTAACCCGTTTTTACCGCAGTTAAATTAATTTTAACCTGCCGAGGTTCAAGTGGTTGAACCGAGGTTTGGTCGCCCGAGCATACATAGTAATAAAAGTAATTTAAATGAGTTCGGTCACCCGTGTCATGCTTTGGCGGCCAGAATCAAAGTTAGTAGCCTTTGTTCGTGACTTCGAGTGCCCGGTCATAGGGTCGGTCGCTCGAACTCATGTGTTTGGTCGCCTGGGGCTCTTTTTGAACTGAATGGATCGGTCACCCAAGTAGGTGGACCTTTTAAAGGGTTCGGGTGCCCGTGGACGGTACGCACAAAATGGTTTGGTCGCCCGAGAGCCTCATTCAACTGTTGACTTCTCAACAGTTTGGGTGCCCAAGGAGTTTTGAACTCCCGGGGTTCAATCGCCCGAGCTCTCACAATTTACTTAATATTCAATTTTAAGCTCAATTGTCAAACACCCTTATATTTTGTATGATATGTGTGAGTGCTGGGACCTAGAGTCATACTAAGGTCTTACAAAGGCCATTTTGAGATAGTCCCAAAAATCTGGCGTCGGTTGACCTTCGGTTGACCGAAGGATGCCATAATGACATTCGGTATCCTAAGGTCAGTCTATGGTCTTGTTGAGCTTACAAAAACGAACATGCATGACATGCAGAGATTATTACAGACCATATACCTAGTTACTATTACAGACTCATATTACATTAATTGAATTGACAATATAAATTAAAGTCTTTAAGGACTTTATGCTTTGCTTTCATGTGACATCAATTGGTTTTCTAATATAAACCTACACACAAACTAGATAGACATTAAATATCAGTGTATTTGTCATAATCAAAACAGCGCATGACCCATAAGGTCAACAAAATCCCCGCAGTTTCATTTAATTCCAAAATATTCTCCAAAAATTTGATACAATCAAATCCCTAGCATATTTAAAAAAAAAAAAAATCTAAACATAGATATAATTAATTTCACATACTCAATTTAAATCGAACATATATTACTTAACATAAATCTAATTAAATTCACATGATCAAAATTTAATCAGAAATATTTTAAAATAAAAACCTGGCATAATTTATTTCTCATACCTTAACCTTAGAGTGGTGCCTACGATGTCCAAACGACGAATCCACTCCAGTTAAAATATTCAGGAGCGAAACTAAAACCTGGATATGGTGTTCGTTTTTCGATTTGACTTACAAACGAAGAAAAAATCTAGAAAGAGAAAGTGAGAGTTAAAGGCGTTGGGGGGGGGGGAACTCTCTGTAATTAGGAAAGTAGATTAAGGAAAGTAACATATAATAATAATAATAATAATAATAATAATAATAATAATAATAATAATAATATAATATAATATTATATTATATTATTATATTATTATTATTATATTATTTAATTAATAATAATTTATTTATATATTATTTATTTATTTTTTTTTTCATTAATCTTATATAACTAATTTTGAGGTTGTTACAGAAGGGTGTTCAGGAAATTTGAGAGGTGCATAAATGAGGTTTTAAACCCAACTAGGATCAAACTTTTAAAAGATTATAATACTAATATAATTTAAAATTTGTCTCATATAAAAATACATTTGAGTATAGGACACTTTCACAAAAAACTCTTCATTTTGTACTTTGAAAACTCATAAGTATGAAACTTATGATTTGGGGAAATTCTCTATACTCTTTAAATTAGTAGTTTATGCTTTTTGTCTTTGAAAAACTCATAAGAGTAAAACTGTATGCTTTATAAACTAGTATGCATATGCAGTTGTTCAACTCTTACTCATTAATTTTATGCGAAACAATACTGCAAGAGTTGCAGTAGTTCCTACCTCAAACACTCCTAATTACATATGATTTTACACTTGCTTCATTCCGATGTGCTCGTTTTTTTCTGACTGAGTGTCCACCTTGATCTTTCCTACTTGAATGTCCACTTAGTCCAATCTTTTCCTTTGATCCAGCATCTTAATGTATTTGTCACTTGTACCTGTACTAACTTGATATGCAAAGACATGTTAGACTTGGAACTAAAAATAGGTTAATATCATCAAAACACATTAAAATATGATTATGTAGCCACTAAGGTTAATATAGTAAATTCAAAAAAAAATTAATAAAATAATAAAAATACTTGCGACATGTGTGGCCACCGATGCTAACACATGGCAGCCGTGTTTCTGAACCATGTTAGTGCGGTTTGAGCTGGGTCAATTTGTTGACCCTGTTCAAATTGATTGAACTTGTCCAACCCATTCTAAACCATCTAGTTCATTTTTTTTAATTCAAAAATTAATTTTAATTATTTTTTATTTTTTAGAAATTAGGAAAAATGGTAAAAAAAATTAGGAAAAATTGTAAAAAATAAAATAAAATAAAATTATTTGAGTTATTTTTTACTTAGATAGAAAAAATATATATTAAAAAACATAAAAAATAAAATAAAATGCGAAAAGTTCTTTAAAAATCCCAAAAAATTGCAAGAAAATGCTAAAAATTTTAGAAAAATTCTTGAAATTTTTTTTTTTTTTAAAGTGAGAATGTTCTAAAGAATTTTTTTTTTTAATTTTCATGAATTTTTTTAGTTATTTGATGTTTATATATATATATATATATAAGTAGTGTTAGTTCACCTAATTACTCTGAACTTAGGAAAATAATATGTTAGTGGCGAATCCATTGAACCTTTAATATTATTATTTCTCGTCATTTCGAACCCTTTTCTAGGACGTTACAACACACATTTGATTGATTTGCAGGAATGAGACTTTATTTGTGCAGTTGTGCTAAATACAGAATTTGGATCTCACGATTTTGCACATTTTATTTTTGAAATATATGTGATGCAAAGAGTACACAAAATTAACACTTGATTAATCGTTTTCATAAAAGTATTCGAAAACACCCTTTAAGAAATGATTTTAAAGTGTCTTTCATCTTTTTAGATATAATTTTTAAATACAACAAAGATGCCGGGTATAGGGTATAACTCAAATTTTAAGAATAATAATGATAATTATATTAATAATGATAATGATGACGATGATGATTATTATTTTTGGTTAATTTATATTTTATAATGAATATAATTTTATTGTTTTCATTTTTTTGGAATAATGTAAAAAAAAAATTAACAAAACACCTTGTTGAGTATAAAAATGTATGATGGAATATTTTATTTTCATTTAAAAATCAGCAGCATATATGAAAAATTGAATGTGAAGGATGTGACATTGATATAATCTTTAGGCTCCATTACCATTTTCCTTAGATTTATATTTCTTTCTGCGTGGGAAGATGACCACCCATCAATATCTATCTAGCTTAGGCTCCCTTTATTCTTTTGGACGCTTTTGATCTCAATTTCCTTTTTGAAATTGACTGCTTGCTTTGGAGCCCATGTATGCAGCGTGGGCTCTTTATTTTAAAAGTGAAATTCAGGGCATAACAAGTACGAAATAGAGAAAAATGAAAGAGAAAAGAGCACAACGAATTTATATGATTCGATATTTATCTATACCAGTAGAGCCTTTGCTTGATTTCATTATATCATCAAATGAAAACTTCGTTAAAACTTCAACTATCGATTATACTATGCATATATAGTTTCAAGTGAAAGTCTAAAATTTTTCATAATAGCCCATTTCAATGTGCACATTGGAAAAGATAATATAAACTATGAGAAGATACATGGAGGTCATGGGTTTGGAGATAAAGATGAGGTTGATGATATAATCTTAGATTTTGACATATCTTATGATTTCGTTATATTGAATAGTTTCTTTATAAAAAGATAAGAACACTTGTAAAGTTATTTCAGGTGAAAGTTTGATTACATAAATCTATTTGGTTTTTATTATTATATTAAAAAGTAGAAGAAAAAGAGTAACATAAATCAACACAAGAGGATTAGATGGTGGAACTTTAAGAGAGATAATATAATATAATTCAAAAATAAAATGATCAAAGAGTGCGATTGAATAGTAGGGGATAAGGTAAATATAAACATTGTTTGGAATTAAATGACTAATTCTATTGTAAGGATAGTAAAAAAAAGTTTTAGGTGAGTCCAAAGGAAGATATTCGGGTGGTGAAGAAAGTTGGTGGTAAGATCAAGAAATTCAAAAAGTCATTAAGATATAAAGAAATTGGTATAAAACATGGTAAAATTAAAGAAATATAGAAAATCTTGAAAAATATAAAAGAAATGAAAAAAAAAAGTGAAAAAAAAAAAAGACTACAGTGAAGGTAAATATAGAGCTTATGATAAATTATATGTTACACTAGATGCAAAAGAAAAAAAAAAAAAAGAAGGGACATTTATAAACTTGAGAGTAAAAGAAAAAAATGTAAAGATTTAGATGATGTAAAACGTGCAAAGAAATTTTTTTTTTTTTTTAAATCCCCAAATTTATTGATAGCCCTCACGTATGGCGGAGGAATACCGTGGTTACAAGCATGCCAAATGGGATTTACAAATAAACTACCAAAACCAGCTCAAACATCAAAATCAATACAATCCTATCAAAACTCGTATCATTATCCAACTAAAACAATCTAAACATGTCAATATGTAATCAAAACAAACAAACACAAACATAAATGAATTATCTCCAAACTGATGTCAATTAGCTGAAAACAAAAATCAAAGGAAAATAGAGGAGAACCAAAAGATGACAATTAAAGACGAAGGCTTGGAATACTCATTTTATCCATACGAATGAGACCTCTCATTTTACTCAGCAGCACATCACTTATAAAAAATCTCCTCGTGTTGTCTCCCTCGCCTTGACGAGTCAAGTAATCTGCTACCTGATTGCCTTCTCTAAATTAGGGCTTTATAGAGAATTGAAAACCTTGTAGCTCCTCCTCTAACAATTCCCAAAAGTCTCATAAGTACTAGGAGGAGCAAATTCCAGATGTGACTTATCCCACCACCAATTTCGAGTCGCCTTCATTGCAAATATTCTGATATCCCAATCGCTCAATTATTAGTACCTAACTCAAATTTTTTAGAGAAAGCGATCTTAATATTACCCGATGAGTCGCAGATGATACCACTATCACCACAAGAACCCATATTTCCTCTACAAGAGCCATATATATTTAGCTTCAACCAACCTATAGGAGGCTTTTCTCAAACTACTTTTCAAGGAGTTCTAACCTTCGGTGTTATCATTTTCACTTGTAACTCTTCCAATAAATTCTTATTAATAGAAGGCAAAGAACCCTTCTCGCCTTCTGCAATTTTTACAAGCCGAAACCTCATTGATAACCAAACTGCATTCCCTGACTCATACTTATCTTCTATGTAGGCTTTACAACATCTGAGTCATAGTCTCCAAGAAATTATAGTAGGTAACAAACCGATGATTGTACCTTTTTGGGTTGATTTTTTTGGCACATTTAAACCATCTATTAATTTTCATCCTCCGTGGTTCATCAAAATTTAGAATTTCCAAGGCAAACGCTGGTCTCTTTCATACCCTACTTGCGATTGATCTCATACTCATAACATAATTAAGAGATTCTTCTTTTTTATCCATGCACCAGTTGCAACATGAGACCATATCAACTCCAAGTTTCTGCACTTACTCATCTATAAGAAGGCATTGGAACATGACTTTCCACATACACATTGATACTCTCTTAGGGAATAGTTTATGCTAGACCCACTCCATCCACGAGTACTACTCCCCC
Source organism: Malania oleifera (assembly GCF_029873635.1). Classification (NCBI taxonomy): domain Eukaryota; kingdom Viridiplantae; phylum Streptophyta; class Magnoliopsida; order Santalales; family Ximeniaceae; genus Malania; species Malania oleifera. The sequence continues at coordinate 5,246 of NW_026651732.1, read as the reverse complement.
GTAATTCTTATCACCTCCCAAGACAAGGCGGTTGAAAATTTTCCATTTATGGAAGGCTTTCACATAAACACATCAAGGCCCGATTTGTGCTTTATAGACGACAAAAAAATTTCATACGTTTTGGAGACCCCTATCAAATCTTTCAGCATATGAGTATCCCAATTCTCAGACTCTCAACAGCCTTAAATCTTAAACTCAAGATGTTGGACCATGTAAAAACACTCAACAAGGGGACCACTGCTTAACCACTTATCAAACCAAAAATAATCTTTTCCTTCTCTAACCTTCACATAAACATTATCATAGACCTTTGAAAAGACCTTTAAGATTGCCTTCCAAAACCGAGAGCCCACAGGAGTATAATTGGTTGAAGCTATGTAACATGATTTAACATATTAGCCTTAAAGAAGGGTCCAAAGATTAAACATCATCAGTTTCCTAGAAAACTTCATGTGAAAAGATCTTTGAACGTCATTAAGGTCCGTTACGCCTATACCCCCTTCATCTAGGGGTTTACAAACATTTGACCAAGCACACCATTTCATTTTCGCCCTATCATTACTCTCCCCTCAGAGAAAAGAAAAAAGAATGGAATTAATATTTCTAATCACCTCCAAAGGAATTGAGAGAACCGCTAGCGTATGTGTCGCCATGCATGATAAAACAAGTTAAATAAGGATGAGACAACCTCCGTGAGACAACAACCTCATCTTCCAACTCGCCATCTTATTTTGAATTTTTGAGACCAATGGTTCAAGCATTCTAGCAGTAAGGCGACAGATATCAAAGGTGCCCCAAGGTACAACGTTGGAAAATTTCCTTCTGCAAAACCCGTCAATCATAATAGCTCCCTTCTTCTGAAAATGTTGCTCTTGTTAGACAAAAGTAGAGTTGATTTCTCCTTGTTGAATAATTGGTTAGACCAACTTTCATACAAATCCAACGGCTTCAAAAGTATCTTCAACGATCTCCTTTCTCTACTAGCAAAAACAAGCAAGTCATCCGCACATAATAAATGAGAGATTAACGGAACTCCCCTCGAAATATAAAAATTTCCAATCCTGCCTTCCTTAATTTTTTTAATAATATAGAAAGAATTTCTTCCATAAAAATAAATAAATATGGAGATAGTGGATCACCTTGCCGAAGGCCCGTTGAGACTGAAAAAACCCTTATACGTACCCATTCATCATGATTGAAAACCATGGGGTCTTAACACATTCTGCTATTAAGTTACAAACATGACTAGAAAAGCCAAAACCCTCAAGACCCAAATCAAAAATCTCTAGTCAACCCAATCATAAGGCCTTTGCAATAGCCACTTTTAAGACTACATTTCCCCTTTACTCTTTCGGTTGATTGAGTGAGCCATTTCCTGCTCCAGAGTAATATTTCAAAAGTACTTCTAGTCAGGGAGTAGATTCCTTTGCTCTTGAGAGTAGATCAAATCTATCAGGCAATGCGTCATTCAAACCTATAATTAATCCTTTGAAAAACTTTTGTATGTGATAGAACATAAGCTAATTGGTCTAAACTTTTCAAAAACTTCTGTGGATCCTTCACCTTAGGGATATCAAGAACAAATACGAAAACATGTAAAACTCTGGGTAGAATCATTTGAAAATTCCTTGGTAGCTTCAACAATCCTCTTTAACAAATAATGCCAAAAAAAAATTTGTAAAATTCTAATCCAAAACCATCGGGTCCTGGACTACTATCTTTTGGGATATAATTTAGAGCTGTTTTCAGCTCCATTTCCGAAGGATCTTTGGCCAAATACCCATTTTCTTCATCCAATATCTCCTTAGAAATAAGTTGGCTCAAATCAGGTAATGAACTATGTTGATTAAGGTGTAATCCCAAAAGGGGGGTGAATTGGATATTAAAAAAAAAAAATCCACTTAATTTCCTTTTACACACTTCTTATAAGTTTACCAACTACTTCTAGTTGATCAATTATTTGTGAGTGTGGCAATCCTATCTATGCATGCAATATACTCAATTTAAATATAGCGCGAAAAATAAAGAGTAAAAGGAAGAGAGAAGACAAACGCGATTTTACGAGGTTCAGCCGACTTGGCCTACATCTTCGCCTTGAGCAACCACTCAAGGATTCACTAAAAACCCTGCTCCTTAAAGTGGGACGGAGCTTCCCTTACAAACCGCTGCTTACAAGAGGTACAACTCCCTCCTTATCCGCTGCTCACAAGAGGTACAACTTCCTCCTCACACTCGGTTCACAACCCGAACCGTGTTTACAATGAAATCTAAAAATAACACTTAAAACAATGCTTCTAACAAAAGCTTGTGAGTACAATTCAATTTCCTAGTACATTAACATATGATATAACTTGAAGCTCAAGAATATATGAAAAAAAATACAATCGTTTGATGTATGATATGTGTCAACACACAAATTTGTATTTAATCAAAACTCCCAAGTGAAAATATATTTGGAATGCTTTGGAGTCCACTAGGGTTCTCGATTTACTTTGTAAAGATGAACAAGTATATTTGAAGTGAGCTATTTAACAAAAAATTGACTTGAATACAACTCAATCAAAAATCACAAAGTTTTTCAAGTTACAATATTTTAATCAAAGTAGGTTTTTCAATAAGAAGCCCAATGAACAATATATATGAATGTGTGTTTATGTACTTCTTGAATCGCAAATCAATCAACCAAGATAACAAGTTTTTCTCAAACCATGATCTTTTCGAAAATCAGTTTTTATATGTGAATACATACTCAAGATCAAAACCTTTTTCTAATGATAAACACGTAAAGAGATGAGAGGTTCTTGAAAAGTAATAACTTGACAGATCAAACCTTAATACTAGATTAAATTTTAGTTGGATGAATGAATTCCCTTTTGATTTCAGTAGAGATTTTTCCAACGAAGATGGAAGAAGATTAAAGTGCAGAAAATCGGCTTTAGGGTTCAAGTCTAGTAATTAGATGTATATCTTTCTTGTTGTGTCTCTTAGCTTGTGTTCTAGGGTTTAGATATTCATAATATATATTATATTACCCTTAGAATTAATCTCAGCCGTTGGATCAATAAGATACTTCGCGTGTCTTTTTAATAAAGAACTGATTTTTAGGCTTTCCTGCTAGTTCAAGCAACCGAACTCAACTTCAGGCTCTTGAAGTGTTAACTTCAGGCGCCTGAGGTTCCAAGGTCAGGTGACCGAAGAGCCTCGGCCAGGTTCTGTCTTCTCCATTTAATTCTTCAGGCGACTGAACTTAATCTTCAGGCAACCGAAGAAATTCTTCGGGCTACTGAGGCTTGAGTTCAGGCGACCGAAATCCCCATTTTCTCAAATTTTCATTTCTAACTAAAAAATCTGCTTGGCTTCTTTTCTTGGGTCTTTCATAAAATATATTTTTTATGATTTTCAAGGTCCATGAGAGTTTCCTAATGATGTATATGAAATGCATGAATCCTAAAACCATTCTAAGTTATAATGAGCCTCAAATTAAATCATATGAAAATGTTAATACATGAGTCGTAAATACCCTTTCCCAAGATATTCTTGAACTTTGCCGCTTAAATCTTGATTCCCGTACTCTTTGAGTTCCATGGATCTTGTCAAGATTTATTAATTTTCCGTGCATGTTTAGTCTAAATCCTGTTCACAAACTCAATGCACAGATCAAATATCAAGTGATTTGTCAATATCAAAACAAGATTGGACTCGTAAAGTCAACAAACTAATAGACTGTTCCAAGAGAAAATTTTGAAAAATGAAAAAACAAACCAAAAAAACACAAAAAAAGGGCGGGAGGATGGAAAAAAAAAAAAAAAAAAAAAGCAAAAAAAAAAATTAACCGCACATTCAATGAATCTCCTGAATCTCCCGAGGGACGCCAAAATCTACCATCATCTAAGCCAGATAATTAATCATCAAAGAATTTCATTTGATGAAAACGCCTAAAAAAACTGAGCAATTTTGATCACCGCCACAAAACATCGATTTCTCTCAGCAAGATGAGCAAAATAGGTTCCTCCCCCTTTTTCCCAGTAATACAGTTCACAGTTTTGCTAACCAGGGAACTAATTCAACCTCTGACAATTCCACATTTGTAACTTCCTAAAACAGTCTTATCCAATCTCGTATCTTGTGTGTCTAAATCCTTGATATTAAGGTCAACACGGCAAAGACATTACATTCCACCTCTTTAAAGCAACTTAGCTTTTTGAGCTTTGAAAACCAACGTACACATTGCCGGAAAGATGAAATGGTTTACATTCAAATCTGACGCATAAACAAATTAAAAAATTTTCATTAGGGAACTCCACATATGTTGTACCTGAGAACGGAGGGGTCCGCATGTGTCAAATGAGTTGAGACGGGGTGATCAGCATAGGTTTTTTTTTTTTGGCGGGGGGGGGGATGAAATCTTCCTCACAAATAGTTTAGCCTAGCCAATTTGAAAACGATTATTAAGGCACAGTCACAGCGCGCCGATTCACGCTGCGCCATCTCCTGGTTGCACCAAAATGCCCATTAAACCAGACATAATCAGCCATGGAATTTTAAATAACAACACACAATGCTAAACAATTATTAAACTACTCTCGAGCGCCAAAGGTCTGGCTGCAGCCCCCAAGTTGTTCTCTGTACTCCCGATAGGGAAAATCTTCCACAATAAGAAAGTATAAACCAAATAGATCTTCCAAATCTTCCAAAGACCCCTTACCCTCATAAAAGGAGGCATTTCAAATATAAAAAGGTGACAAAGCATTGGTCCATTTAAAGGACCGCCCATCTCGCGATCATTTGATCGACATACTCAATATTGAAAAATATATTGCTCATTCACATACCCACAACTTTACTCCCATGCCTTCATTTGAACATTTTAGGAAAAATCTATAAAATCTATGAAACGAAACATAAAGGTCCTCCTACAAGATACGATGAAATGACAACATAGATATCGACTATTTCCTAAAAAGTTGTCGATGTGTTTCGTTGAGGGCGATAACTCGTACGTTCCACAGCATCAGTTTTGTCCTCTACATAAGTCTTACACACGGGTAATCACTTCGAATTCTAGCCTTGTCAGATGCAGATCATGTAGGTACTATCATTCTATGAGCAACTGAAATGTTCTAGGTCGAATGGTGCGTAAGCCCTTATTCAAAAGCAGGTCAACCAATTTACCCTTGTCTATTAACTCTCTTCCAGCATCTCTTCAACCTACCCTTGCCACTCGATGATGCACCACCGATAATACT
>NW_026651731.1:0-49164 GCF_029873635.1 Malania oleifera | reverse complement strand
TATTGAGAAATTTGTATTGTCTATATGGTTAATGGCTAGATTGCATGCTATATTTTTACTAGTCATATTATATATATAATCTTATATAATCAATTTTTTGACTCGGTTTCAACATAAAATCGAAACCTAAACCGAAACCGAAATCGAACATTTTAATTTTTGAAAATCGCGACCGAAATCGAAAACTGAAAAACCAAACCGTTATGGTTTCGGTTCGGTTTCGGTCTGATTTTCGATTTTTGGTAATTTTTGTACACCACTAATTGGTGGTGTTCTGTGTTTTCCTAGAATGACAATTTCTGTAAAATCACGGCAACCATTAATGGTTTCGTGTCGGTGTGGTAGGATAGGCCTAGACCTATGAGAGCCGTAGGTAACATGATTAGTTTTCAGTGATTGGGTGAATTGTGTACGATATAGGAATTCTAACCGATTCCTATCTTACTTGCAGAATGGAGCCCATGGATAACAACTTGGATAGTGATTCTGAGGGGACTCCGAGTGACGAGTCTCCTTCTGTGCCTCGGGTTTGACGAGGCAGGTTATGCAGGAGATCGGATGGAGTGTTAGGAGACGTAAGCATTCTCCTAGTGCTACGGGTTGTACTATAGAGAGGTTCACCCGCATGCACCCTCCGACGTTTACAGGAGGACCCGATCCGATAGTAGCAGAGAATTGGGGTGTAGAAGACTGAAAAGATATTGGAGTTCTGCACTCCATCGACCAGCAGAAGGTTCTCTATTCTACCGTTCAGATGGCAAGAGAAGCAGAAAAGATGGTGGACAATGGTGAGTCTGCTGGAGAAGCAGAAAGCTTGTCCATCTGTATGACATGGAGCCGTTTGAAGGAGGTATTTTCTAGAGATACTTCCTGGCTTCCACCCGTGACGCGAAGGCTGATGAGTTCTCGAGCCTGACTCAGGGAACCCTGATGGTGCAGAGATATGTTGTCAGATATATTGAGTTGTCTCGTTTCGTGCCGTATTTGATCTCGAACGAGTATGAGAAGACTCGGGAGGTTCTAGAAGGGTCTGAGGAAGGATATCCGCAGGCTTGGGGGTATGTTGCAGATTCGAGAATTTTCTGTTCTGGTGGATAAAGCCACCATAGTTGAGACTAACCTCCGGGGGGATGAGGTGGTACTGGAACATGGGAAGAGGCCAGTATCTTCTGGTTCTCAGGCTAGTCTTTGACAATGACAGCAAAAGAAGACTAAGAACTATGGTTTGGGTTATCGCCAGAATACCGAGCGGTAGTGTTCTCAGGGGGATTCGTCCTCCGTACCATGCACCAAGTGCCGTAAATGGCACGATGGTGAGTGCCAGTCGTTCTGGGGTAACTGCTACAACTGTGGCAAACCAAGCCATATCTCCTGAAACTGTCAAGCATAGTGGAGGGATATGCCTGCACAGAGCCAGAACCGTGGGAGTAATCAGATGCCTCGGGGGAACTATCAGGCAAACACGGCTCTAACGAGGGTGTACTCCCTTACTCCAGTATATGTGGAACACACTGGGAACGTGGTGACAGGTACCATGTTATTGCTTTCGAATATAGCTGTTGTTTTATTTGATTCGGGAGCAACTCATTCGTTTATATCTGCTAGTTTTTTGAAACTATGTGGGGTTGAAACCCAAGTGATGGATGAATGGTTGTCCGTGGCTAGTCACTGTTCCGATTTTAACCATCCCATCTGGGGATGGTGGTTTTGTGATTTATAGTGATGCATCATTGAAAGGTTTGGGATGTGTGCTAATACAACAAGAAAAAGTAATTGCTTATACTTCTCAACAATTCAAGGAGTACAAGAAGAATTACCCTACACATGATCTGGAGTTGGCGACGGTAGTATATGCGTTGAAGATCTGGAGACACTACTTGTACGGTGAATAGTGTGAGATCTTAATGGACCACAAGAACCTAAAATACTTTTTCACATAGAAGGATTTGAACATGAGTCAGAGAAGGTGGCTTGAATTGATTAAAGACTACGATTGCACCATTAGCTATCATTCGGGGAAAGCTAACATGGTAGCCGATGCATTGAGTCGGAAGTCAGAGCATGCTTCAGTATCTGCAATAGTAGGTCAACATCATATCAGACAGGATCTGGAAAGTCTTGACATGGAGTTTATGGATGGTAATCATCAGGCTTTCATTACTAGTTTGGTGATCTAGCTGACATTATTTGAGCGGATTAAAGCCATGAATGCTAATGATACGAAGTTAGTCGAGATTGTAGAGAAAGTGCAGCAAGGGTTGGCTGCTGATTTTAACATCTATGAGGGAGGTGTGCTGAGGTTTGGGACTAGGCTGTGTTTCAAACGATGAGGAGATAAGAGGACGATCCTGGAGGAGGCGCATCATTCTTTGTATATGGTGCATCCGGGTAGTACGAAGATGTATTGGAATTTGTGCGAGTCCTTTTGGTGGAGTGGTATGAATAGGGAGATTGCTCCTTTTGTGGAGCAATGTCTAACGTGTCAGCAGGTAAAAGCTGAACATCAGAGGCCGGTAGGGCCGTTATAGCCATTGAGTATCGCGGAGTGGAAATAGGAGCATATTTCCATGGACTTTGTACCGGGTTACCACCAACATTACACGGGCAGAATGTCATCTGGGTAATCATAGACAGGTTGACCAAATCTGCTCACTTTGTACCGATGAAGGTTAGCTACTCTTTGAGTAGGCTAGCAGAGTTGTACTTGCAGGAGATAGTCAGAACGCACGGAGTATCGGTGTTCATTGTTTCAGATCGAGACCCGAGGTTCACTTCTCGATTCTGGAAGAGTTTATAGGAGGCACTGGGGATGGAGCTTACTTTCAGTACAACGTTCCACCCCCAGAGTGATGGACAGTCAGAGAGGAAGATACAGATCTTAGAGGATATGTTATAGACTTGTGTGTTATACTTCGGTGGTAGTTGGATTCAGTTTCTACCATTAGTGGAGTTTGCCTATAACAATAGCTTCCAGGCTAGTATCGGGATGGCACCATTCGAGGCATTGTATGGGTAGGAGGTTTCGGTCTCCTCTGTATTGGGATGAGGTCGGTGAACGGCAGATATTGGGTCCCAAACTCATACAGAAGGCTTCTGAGAAGGTCAAGTTGATCAGGGATAGGATTAAATCAGCTTAGAGTCGGCAAAAGAGTTACGTGGATGTCCGCCGTCGTGAGTTGGAATTCAAGGTTGGGACTAAGGTATTTCTAAGAATTGCTCCAATGAAAGGAGTGATGAGATTCGGGAAGAAGGGCAAGCTGAGCCCGAGGTATATCGGACCATTCAAGGTACTAGAACAAGTGGGTCCGGTGACCTACAGGATTGCACTACCCCCAGCGCTTTCAAAGATCCATGATGTGTTCCACATATCCATATTGAGGAGGTACGTGTCGGATCCATCACATGTGATTAGTTACGAATCTTTAGAGATTAGGGATGCTTTGGGCGTATGAGGAGATACCCGTTTAGATTCTAGACCGTAAAGTTCAGAAACTGTGTACCAAGGAAATACCGTTAGTGAAGGTACCGTGGCAGAATCACATGGTTAAAGAAGCTTCTTAGGAGTTAGAGATGGAAATACGCCGAAAATAACCACAATTATTCTGAGTAGTAGTTTTGATAGCAGGATCGGTATGGGAATGTATATATGTAATATTCTGTTATCGTAGTAATGATGTGTGGTTAATCTCTAAGAGAGTTTTGTAATATTGTGAGCTCTCGATACAGTGTATGTATGTAACCATGGTATTCTTCCGCCATAAGTGAGGGTATGTATGTATTTGGGACGGGACTGCTATGTGGGTGGCCGTCGGCTCTTCCTAGAGTTGGGTATATGTTTGGGTATGTAGTTGAGTTGGCAAAGAGAGATTACAAATTTTGAGGACGAAATTTTTGTAAGGAGGGAAGGTTGTAAGAACCCGACTCGAGATAAGTGTATTAACTAAATGAGGAAAAGAGAAGGAAAATTAAAAAGGGAAAATCTACAGGGCTCGTCGATAAGGCTTCCTTGCTCGTCAACGAAGCCTCTTGTTTAGCTCGGCGACGAGATTCAATAGCTCGTCGACTACTTCCCTATTATTGCTTCACCTTTCTTTCCCTTGAGCATGTATTCCACTGAATATGAGCAACATACTCCAACAATCTCCACCTTAGCGAATATTCACCCCTTAGGAGAAATACAAAAACCTAACCTGCAGCTCCACCTGAGACAATAGATTGGGACGCCTCCCATCTAGCACCTAGAGACGTTGATCAAGTCCAAGCAATGCTTGAACTTGTCCATTGTAACAGGTTTTGCCAACCTATCAGCTGCATTCTCAGATGTGCGAACTTTATCAAGTAGTAGTTCACCAGAAACAACTAGTTCCCTAATTCTGTGAAATCGTACATCTATGTGCTTTGTCCTCGCATGATGCACCTTGTTTTTGCCAAATAGATGGCACTCTGACAATCACACTGCAGCTAAACTCCACCTTACTAGATTCCTAGCTCCTTGACCAATCATGTGAGTCACAATGCTTCCTTAACAGCTTCGGTCACCGCCATTTATTCCAATTCAGTAGTAAATAAAGCAACAAGTGACTACACCATGGACCTCCAACAAATAGGTCCTCCCACAAGGGTGAACACATACCCTGTGGTAGACCTCCTGTCATCCAAGTCCCCTGCATAGTCTGCATCCACATAACCTACCACTGAAGGATCGCCTTATTATCTACTGAACATAATGTCATATCCGGTTGTACCTTTTAAGTATCTGAGAATCCACTTGACTGCATCCCTATGCTGTCGACCCATATTCGAAAAGAACTTGCTCACCATGCTGACAGCTTGGGCCGGTACGGCTTTGTACATATCATGGCATACATCAGACACCTCACTACACTGGCATAGGGGACCTTTGACATGTCATGGACGTCATCGTCCGTCTTTGGGCACTGGGCTATAGATAGCCTAAAATGATTTGCTAGCGGTATACTCACCATTTTAGCATTAGTCATGCTAAACCTCTCCACCACCTTCTCAACATAGTTTCCCTGAGATAACCACAATCTCCCTGCAGCTCTATCCCTGCGAATCTCTATCCCAAGAATCTTCTTGGCTGCACCCAAATCTTTAATGTCAAACTCTTTACTTAACGGAATCTTCAATTGATTTATCTTTGTTATATTCCTCGCAGCAATTAACATGTCATCAACATAAAGTAACAAAAATATGAGTGAATTGTCCTCAAGAATCCTCACATAGACGCAATAATCATACTCACACCTCCTGTAGCTAATCCGGATCATGTAGGAGTTAAATCATTTGTACCACTGCCTTGGAGACTACTTTAGCCCGTAAAGTGTCTTCCTCAGTTTACAAACCAAGTGCTCCTATCCAGGTTGGCCAAACCCTTCTGACTGTGACATGTAAATCAGCTCCTCAAAATCATCATGGAGAAATGTTATGTTTAAGTCCATCTACTCCAAATGCATGTCATAATGCACCACCAATCCTAACACTACCCTGATGGAAGTGTGTCTGACCATAAGGGAGAAGATTTCATCATAATAAACTCATTTCCTCTACGAGTAACCCTTTACTACCAACCGAGCATTGAACTTCTCTCTTTATTTTTCTAAAACCACTTCTTTCTTCCTGTACACCCTCTTGCATCCTATCGCCCTCTTCACCTTAGGAAGCTCCACCTGTAATAACCCGGAAAAAAAAAAATCGGTGGCGGTTTTCTGAAGTAAGGACAAAATCGGCTACGATTATGTGGAATTATCGCGGGTTAGTAATGGGTTAAACGGTAAAAGGGTTGGTTAAAGAGAAAACTAGCGACAAAATTTTGAGGGGCTAAGAAAATCAACTACGGTTTTCTCTGCAAAGGTGACTATAAAGAAATTCTTGCAGGTGATTTTCAAATAAAATCAATTTCTTTCTTCATTCTCTATGAAACCTTACGATTCTTCCCTCATATTTCTTCGATTCTTGCTCCATTAAGGTATGTTTTGATGATCTGGAACCACCACGAGATTCATGGGATCATTCTCTACAAGGCTAGCGGAGCAGATCGTTGATTTGGGGTTTTGGGGCACGGTTCCAAAATCAGGGGAAGTGAGATATTTTAGAGTTTTATTGTTAGGTTAAGGTATATTGAACCTAGGAAGTGTTATATGAACGTGGTTTGGGGATTTGAGTTGATAAATTAGGGTTTTTGATTCAGGGTTCGAGTAAGTGCTGTAGATATCTTTTCGGGATCCCTATTGGCGTAGTTCAAGAACACAGGCAAGGGAGAATATATATTAAACCAGATTTTATGAATTAAACGGATAAATAGATTATATAATGTATATATGTACATGTTTCCGTATGGGTTTAAAATGCCAACCGTTTAAATTATAATTTCTGTGCCTAGGGCTGTTTTATTAGATATGTATTTGTGAAAATGGACAGATGAAAGTGAAAGATTTTTCAAGATAATTGTGTAGGAAATTAAAGATATATTTTCAATATATGAATGATAAATGAGGGTTAGCTTATTTTATAGAAAATGTTTGGAATATACCGTTTAATTGTGTGGCATAAGTAAAATGGAAATTCTATGTTTAATTATGTTATATGTATGAAATGTAGGTTAACAAGAAATGCAATAAGAATGAAAATGTGTTATGAATTATACTGCATGTAATTGTTAATTCAACCATGGATAAATGATGAACAACTGAAAGGAGCTGTAGTAGCAGAATAGCGCATATCTATGTGGACTAACTGATGAATAGCTTAAAGGAGCAGTAGTAGCAGAATAGAGCATATCTATATGGACTAACTAATGTACAGCTGAAAGGAGTTGTAGTAATGAATGCATAAAATGAAATGGAAATAATGAAATGAAAATAATGAAATGAAAGGCGAATGAGATGGAAATGAAATGTGAAATGTGAACAATGTAAAATGGGAAAGAGCCACGTAAAGTGAAATGCTACGAAATGTCAAAGTTAAGAATATGAACAGATTAGAAATACAGAATAAATGACAGATAGAGTAATGTATTATTGTAGTATCAGTATTCATGCTAGTATAATATATATTTATATGGGTGGGGCAAACTCTTCGCTCGAGAGCTTTCTGAGAAAGGCAAGTACCCTAGTAGGTATCAGATGTAGCAGTAGGCTGCATAACGTATTAGGGCAGAGGGAAATTACTTGTATAGGCGGGTAAATTTCCTTATTCTTGGAAGCCTTTGCTAGTAAACCTTTGAATGAACTGTGTGAGTACGAGATTACTCTTTCACTTGAGGGCTTACTGAGTAAGATAAGTGCACTGATATGCTTCAATTGTGATCATTGGTTGCCTGAGGTAATAGAGCAAAGGGGTGCTACTTGTATGGGTGGGTAATCACCCCAATCCTTAGGTATTCTCATAGGTAAAATACCTTGCATGTGTTTGATCAGGCTTAGGAAAGGATTTTAAAAATTATGATAATGATATGCAAATGATGAATACATATACATGTGTTATTTACAAACTTCATGTTGGCTACGCACTAATTTAATATATTGTTTCTTCCCTTACCGAGATGTGTCTCACTCGAATACAAATTTATCTTTTTTAAGACCTCCACATGATCGAGCTTAGAGAGCTTAGGGTTGTTCTAACATTTTTGGTTATAGAAAGGAAAAGAGAATAAACTTTAATGATACTTTTGGGATGTATAAGTTTTATGTTTTATTTTTAAGTCTTCTAAGTTGTGAATACTGGAAGTTGTAGATTATGTTTTTGGAGATACGTATATATGTAGACGGCACAAGGGTGAGTGTCGGTCTTTTGATGGTAACTGCTATAACTGTGGTCGATCTAGTCACATTGCTCGTGATTGTCGTGCACCAAGGCAAGACATGCCTGCAGTTAATGGGGACCGAGGGAGAAATCAGATACCTCGGGGAACCATTCAGACGAATATAGCTTCAGCCAGAGTATACTCTCTTACTCCAACGGATGCTGAACATGCAGGTAACATGGTGACATGTACCTTATTATTGCTTTTAAATAAGGCTTTGGTTTTCTTTGATTCGGGTGCAACCCATTCCTTTGTGTCTGTGAATTTTGTTGGACGATGTGGGATTGAGACCCGAGTTATGAATGAGGTGTTATCTGTTACTACACCATCTGGGAGTGTATCTTTCTGTAGGAAGATGTTGGTAGACTGCCCAGTGGAAATTCAAGGGAAGCTGCTACAGGCGAATCTTGTGGTATACGACATGTTGGGGTTCGATGTCATTCTGGGGATGGATTGGTTGTTCTCCAGTTATGCTGTGATCGACTGTCGTAGGAAGGTGGTAGTTTTCAGACCTCCTGGGAGCAGGAGTACGAATTCGTGGGATCGTGTGTGCGTCCAGCGCCACAGATTCTATCGGCACTACAGGCGAGGAAGTTACTCTTGGACGGATGTCAGGGGTACCTAGCTTGTGTGCAGGAACCGCCGCGGGATGAGTTGAGACTCGAGGATAATCGGGTAGTCAGCGAGTTCTCGGATGTATTTCCAGATGATTTACTCGGTTTACCTCCAGATCGTGAGGTGGAGTTTGCGATAGAGTTGCTGCCCGGTAAGGCACCGATCTCTAAAGATCCCTACCTGATGGCTCCAGCAAAACTTCAGGAGTTGAAGGAGTAGTTGTAAGAATTACTGGATAGGGGATTCATTCGACCTTGTGTTTCGCCCTGGGGAGCTCTAGTATTGTTTGTGAAGAAGAAGGACGGGTCAATGCGATGTGCATTGATTACTGTGAGATTAACAAGGTAACTGTGAAGAATCACTATCCTTTACCTCGTATAGATGATCTCTTTGACCAGTTATAGGGGACACGGGTCTTTTCGAAGATCGACTTGCGGTCAGGATATCATCAGGTGAGGGTTAGAGCGAAGGATGTAGCGAAGACTGCTTTTCGAACCAGATATGGCCACTATGAGTTCTTAGTCATGCCTTTTGGGTTGACGAATGCTTTGGCGGTGTTCATGGATCTGATAAACAAGGTTTTCCAAGAGTACCTGGATCAGTTCATAGTGGTATTTATTGACGACATACTGGTATACTCGAGGAGTACGGAAGAACACGTGGAACATTTGAAGTTAGTATTACAAATTCTGTGGGAAAAGAAGTTGTATGCTAAATTGAAGAAATGTGAATTTTTGTTGAGTCAGATTGCGTTCTTAGGCCATGTGGTTACTGGGGATGGTATATCGGTTGATCCTAGCAAGATTGAAGCTGTGGTCGACTGGGTAAGGTCGAAGAATGTGCAGGAGGTTCAGAGTTTTCCGGGACTGGCGAGTTACTATCGTCGGTTCGTAAAGGGCTTCTCTAAACTATCAAGGCCTCTGACACGATTGACGAGGAAAGGAGTGCAGTTTGAGTGGACCAGTGATTGCGAGCAGTGCTTTCAAGAGTTGAAGCACCAGCTAGTTACTACTTTAGTGTTGACCATTCCTTCAGGGGATGGTGGATTGGTGATTTATAGCGACGCGTCTATGAAAGGTCTGGGATGTGTGCTTATGCAGTAGGGTAAGGTGGTAGCGTATGCCTCTCGGCAATTGAAGGAATATGAGAAGAATTACCCTACGCATGATCTGGAATTGGCTGTTGTGGTATATGCATTGACGATCTGGCGACACTATCTGTACAGGGTGCAGTGTGAGATCTTCACAGACCATAAGAGCCTCAGGTATTCCTTCACGCAAAAGGAGTTGAATATGAGGCAGATGCGGTGGCTAGAGTTGATTAAGGACTATGATTGCACGATCAGTTATCACCCGGGAAAGGCTAATGTGGTAGCTGAAGCGTTGAGTCAGAAGTTAGGGCCTACGGCTGTATCTGCGGTTATAACTCAGTGTCACATCAGACGGGATTTGGAAAGCTCAGGTATAGAGTTAGTGGTTGGTGATCATCAAGCGTTTCTTGCTGGTTTGGTGGTCCAACTGACCTTGTTTGAGCGTATAAAAGCCGCGCAGGCTAGTGATGCAGAGTTGGCAGAGGTTATAAAAAAGGTACAGCTGGGACTGGCTACAGAGTTTAACATCTCTAAGGGAGGTGTGTTGAGGTTTGGGACCAGGCTATGTCTTCCGAATGATGATGAGATCAAAAGGACAATTCTAGAGGAGGCGCACCATTCTATATATACGGTACATTCTGGTGGTACAAAGATGTATCGAGATTTGCGCGAGACCTTCTGGTGGTCAGGTATAAAGAGGCAGATTGTTCAGTTCGTGGAGCAGTGTCTTACGTGTTAGAAAGTGAAAGCTGAACATCAGAGGCTGGCAGGGCCATTGTAGCCTTTGCCTATTCCGATGTGGAAATGGGAGCATATTTCTATGGATTTTATGACTAGATTGTCACCAGCGCTTCACGGGCAGAATGCTATTTGGGTGATCGTGAATAGATTGACGAAATCTGCTCATTTCATATCGATGAAAGTTGGTTATCCTTTGAGTAGGCTAGCAGATTTGTATGTACATGAGATTGTGAGAATGCATGGAGTATCGGTGTTCATTGTGTCAGATCGAGATCCGAGGTTTACTTCTCGATTCTGGATGAGCTTGCAAGAGGCATTGGGTACGAAGCTTACTTACAGTCGGAGAGGACGATAAAAATATTGTGGCGAAAGAGATACCGTTAGTGAAGGTATTGTGGCAAAACCACGAGGTTGAGGAAGCTTCTTGGGAACTGGAAACGGAAAAACGCTGGAGGTATCCACAGTTGCTTTGAGCACTTGTACATGATCCTACTGTGGGTTGGGATACGTGGTTAGTTGTCGGGAGTGTGTGTATATTGTGAACTTGTACATGATCCTCCGCCATAAGTGAGGGTATGTATGTGTAGGTGTATGATGGCGCTGCGCTGTAGTGGTTGCCAGTTTTTCTCTAGAGTGGTATATATATGACAACTTAGTAGTCTGTGAATGAGAGTTAGCGAATTTCGAGGAAGAAATTTTTGTAAGGAGGGGAGGTTGTAAAAACCAGAATCGTGATAATTGGGTTTAAATAAATAAGAGAGGGGCAAAATAGGAATTTGGCAGAATTCGTCGACGAAGCCTATGTAATTCTCGTCGATGAAATTTAGAGACTCGTCGAAGAGGAGAAACTGAGGAGTCTCAGAAAAATCGGAGAAGCCAAATTCGTCGATGAGGCCACCGATTCGTCGACGAAGTCAATGAAAGATTTGTCGACGAGAACACCATTTCGTCGATGAATTGGGCTGAGTCAAAGGGCCTATAAATAGAATATTCTTTACTTCAAAGCTAAAAAACTTCAATTCTCTCTCTCTCTCTCTCTCTAGAACTCTCCCTACTCTCTCTCTCTACATTTCTTCGCCAATCGTTGATGGAATCAAAAATTTGATGTTACCACGAAGATTGTGGAAGGAGTCTCTAAAACTTCTACAAATCGAAATCTCGATTTGGAGATTTTTAGGTTTCAGCGTAAAATTGAGGTAAGGCTCGGTTTTCATTTTTGATCCGGTAGTTTTGTTGGTAACTGTCTTGTGAGCATATTCTGTTTTGTGATTTGTAGGTTTTGGAACTCGATTCGCTGTTTAGGGGACTTGGAGTTCGAGATTTTTTATTCGAGGGAAAAGGTAAGGGGAACTATGTTTATATTGGTTATTTTTGAAATCAGACTCAGTGGAACTGTGGTCCACGGTCATGTGTGTATTTTGGCTACTCATTTGGGGGGATCTAATAGGAAAAACTATGGTTTTTTCATTATTACAGTTTTGGAAAAAAGTGGGTGATGGGCTGCATCCCTAGTTTTGTTGAAAACCCAGTATATGTGTGATTTATACTGTGATATTTGGATGGTCATGCCTTGACTTATTTAAACTGTATTTTTTTGAAAAACCATAATTTAGATTACTAAATGGGTGTGGTTTGTTTGGTTATATGAGCATGCATGTGTGTGTGTGATATGTTAAATGGCTAGTAGGAACAAGGTTTCGAATTGTCCAGGTACTGAAAGTCTCCGGCTTTATATCCGAGGGCGTGTGTTTATCGCCTGTCACGTAGGCAAGAGTGTCCGACTCTATATTCGAAGGCATGAGCCTATACCAGAAGATCAGGCCGAAGGGTGTGGATCCACCAGTTATGTGTTGATACGATGCCATGGGAGTCGGGGACTAGCCATGTGCCGGTGGCGCCGTGCTTCGCGGGTTGGCTACTGGTCAACGCGGGATTGTCGCGAACCGGCTTCAGACCGAAGGGTGTGACGACACCAAGAGTACTGATCATGTGTACGTGTATGAGTGCGTGTATGCATTGTGAAAATTAGTATTGGAATACATTTAACTGCGTGTATGTTGTACCATGATAACACTCAAATGCCACACACCAATATAACCTGTGTTCTTCCTTACTGAGAGGTGTCTCACCCCTGCTATACGTATATTTTTTACAAGTCCTTCGAGTGACCGGAACTAGCGTCCTGGTGTAGGGAGCGTAATGGTCGGTGTTATGCGTTTAGCGCTTGGGTAAATGTTAGGATTGTAATTTTGGTGGGTTGCCATTTTAAGATGTATTTGGGCACCCATTTATACGTTTTGATAAAGTCATGTTCTGCTCTTGTATAAACTCTAGTATGGTACTGCATATGTGTATATAGATGACCTTTTTCCGCTACGTATATGTTTGTGATTGGATGTGTTTAGGGTGCCTGGGAACCCCACGGGGTCGGACCCTCATCCATTGTACTGTATCTTTGGATGTTTTATCAGATACATGGACATGTCAGGTTACATTTTCACCCTTGGGTCCCATTTCGGGGTTCGGGGCATGACAAAAGCTGTCTTAGATTGTCGCGATTTGTATGTGCAAGTCGATGTTCGCCTCTTAGAGCACTACTCACTGGGCTTCGTTGATTGTTCCGGTCTCACGATTCGCTTGCAAATCTTGGCCATTTTTTCGGCAAAACGAGGAAAAAAAAAATCTGCATTAAGTTGTTCGCAGATCATTGTTGCGGAGTTCATTCTCTGCAAACTCTTCAACTCTTTCCAGTTTGAAGTTCAGAATCGCCCATTTTCATTGCCTCCTGAAAGATCCTCTCGCGAGCATTTTCCCCTCTCTCTTAGTTTCAAGAAGTGCTTTCTTTAACTTGTTGAGGAAACCAACTCGCAGAGCCTTCATGTATCTTTGCCTTCACCACTCGTCTTGGGTCCTCTCGCAACCTTGGGTTTCCAGCCACTTCTCCGGCTCTAGTGTCCTTGTTTTGGCACCCGTGTTAAAATGTGGCTCGGTATATCTGTTTTCTTTGATTTTTATTTTTTTTCAATTGCAGTGATTGCTAGTCAGGAGCTTCACATTTCAGAGTGACTTCGCTGATCTCCACTCTCATCTCTGATTTGATTTTCTAGTCTGTGTCGTTGTATCCATCTCGTCTTCGGCTCACTCGTATTGGGTCTGATCTGCTAGTCAGCCATTCCTGCTCTTGTTATGCCATGTTTCGTCACTCATTCTCAGAGAAAGTTGATCTCTTAGAGTTTCTTGATTTTGAAGGAAATTTTTATAGGTTTTTCCTTCTTTTTTGGCCATATTTTTTATCTTCACTTTGCAGCAATTTTCGTCTTCGCCCGCACGCTTCGCTTACTACGTCTCGCCTACTCTATGCATCGACATCCTCTCCTACGAATCGTCTTCGTCGTTCCTTCTCTACTGCTGTCATGCTTCTCATCAATGAAAGTTTTTTTTTTTTTTTCACTCCAAGATGGAGATGTTAAATCATTATTCACGATCTCTATCTTGAGCGGGCGTATTACAGTTGTTAATTTGTTAATTGTTAGTTTAGTTGTTAATTTGTTAGTTGTTAGTTTAGTTATTAATTTAGTTGTACTTTTTATTTTATATACTAATATTAATGCTAGTATAAAACATTTTGTAATCAATTCTGGAATAATAATACAATTTTATTTATTTTAACACTCTCACAAATGGAGTTTTTGTTCCAAATTTATTTTTTTTTTATAAAAAATATATTAAATAATATCTTTTTTGAAAAAATATTTTTCAGAGTAACTTTGATGTAATCTCGCCGATCAATTAGCGAGATTTACTGTGCATGAATAAGGCAACTTTGGACGCGTGACATCGCTAGTTCATCCAGCAAGATTCGCTTCGGAATGTTTAAATGATTATGAATCAATAAATGCATATGAGTTTGTACATGAGACATTTTAGGAATGTCATTTAATTTTATTTTTTTTTTTCGATTGGAGTTTACAAATGTAAATGTATATGCATATGGAATTTTTTTTGTTCTCCTTATTTATTTATTCATTTATTTATTATAATAATAATAATTACTAATTAAATAATTGAAGGGAAGAATCATTTATTAAAAAAAGAAAATTTAACTTACTCAATAAAACTTAATTTAATTAAGAAAAAGACGTTTATGATGTTTGAAAATTTTAGTTAACTTTATTTATCCTTTTATTTAAAAAGAGTAAAAAAGAAAAAAGAAAAAACAAAAAAGAAAAAGAATGATCTAACGTTTGGTTGTAAAAAATTAATTAAGGGTAAAACTATTACTTAATATATAAAAAATTTAAATGTGAATGGTCAATAATATTATTTTAGAGTGACAATAATATTTCTCTAAAAAATTAAATGTGAATGGTCACAATTTTTATTATATTTCTATATTGTTTCGCTTTTCTGCAAAAATTATGTTAATATTTGTGAAGTTAAAACAAATTAAAAATGTTCATTTTCATATTTAAATAAAATAATATGATGAAAATAATAAAACTATAAAATACAAACTAAGAATACTAAAATTATTTTAATAATTTTACTTAATTGTTATATTTTCAAATTTCCTTTAGAATAACAATCTTATTGTACACGACAATTGAAAAATAACAAAAAATATTTTGAAATTTTCTTTTATTTTTTTATTTTTTTTTAAAAATTATGCATATTTTTATTTTAATTATATTTAAATTCATATGATTATTTTATTTTGATTTTAATTAAAAAACTTGGTCTACTTAATTATTTTCTCTTTACAGTTCTCCATTGAAAATCAAAAAATAAAAAGTTTTTGATAAATTAAAGAGTTGTTTGGCTATTTCCATTAAAATATTGTTTTGCCCCAGCTCTTAAATAAAATAAGATTGATTAATTATATTGACATGCTCACAAGAGTATCTTTTGATTTTCTTTGAAAAATTAATGTTACTTGTTTGGAAAATTTAAGAATATATTTAGATTTTATTATTTACATCTATGAATTATGAGTATGAAATTCCTCGACTCACAACCTTGAACAATTTTGTCTCACCATTATTTTATATTTTTGGCACTTTAAATAACAATATCTGAATTTATATGAATCTAAATACAATACAATACAATAGAAAATTATATTAAATTTAATTTAAATCCACACAAACTCAAATTTAAGACTCTTCGTTTGTGTTCTCAAATATAAATGTAATCTCAAAATATTGAATCATTTTTTTTTCTTACTTATTGAATGAGTATAAGAAGAGTGTTCGTCGCCAAATCTTAATTATTGGAACAAATGTAAAATTTTTGAAGAAAGGCGGACCAATATAGAAATATAATAAAAATTGTGAAAGTTATAATGATTCAAAATTTTTAGAGAAATATTATTATCACTCTAAAATAATATTATTGACTGTTCACATTTAAATTTTTTATATATTAAGTAATAGTTTTACCCTTAATTAATTTTTTACAACCAAACATTAGATCATACTTTTTTGTTTTTACTTTTTCTAAATTAAAATGATTTATGCATACAATAAATAAATGTGGAAAGTTAATTAAATTTTTCAAGCATCATAAATGTATTTTTCTTAATTAAATTAAGTTTTATTGAGTAAGTTAAAAAATATTTTTTTTAATAAATTATTCTTCCCTTCAATTATTTAATTAATTATTATTATAATAAATAGCTAAATAAATAAGGAGAACAAAAAAATTTTCATATGTATATACATTTACATTTGTAAACTCTAATTAAAAAAAACTAAATCAAATTTCTAAAATGTTTCACATGCAAACTCATATGCATTTATTGATTTATAATCATTTAAACATTTCAAAACAGATCTCCCTGAATGAACTAACGAGATTTGTCATGCATCCAAAGTTGTCTTATTTATTCATAATAAATCTCGCTACTTAATCAATCGAGATTTATTTAAATCTCGTTGGACCAAATAGCGAGATTAGTCAGGATTATTTAGAAAAATATTTTCTAAAAAAAATTATTATTTAATATATTTTATATATAAAAAAAAAAGATAGATTGGAGTTTTTTCCTATTTTATTATTAAAAAGAAATAAAATATTAAATAATACTCTAATTGGAAAAAAATTTCCCAAACTAATGCTCACGTAATCTCGCAGCTTGATGCTGCGAGATTTAAACTGATGAACCACTGGGAAGGTGACACGTGGCACAGATGTGAGCAAATCTCGTAACTTGGTGCTGCGAGATTTAAGGTGACCAGCAAGCGGGAAGATGACGCGTGGCAAAATCTCGCAGCACCAAGCTGCGAGATTTAGGCTCAACTTATTTACAAAATTTAAATTTAAATATTTTAAAATGACATTAATTTAGTATATATATATATATATATATATATGGAAAATCTCGTAGATTTATCTTGAGAGATTTAGGCTCTGTTTATTTACAAATTTAAATTTAAATATTTTAAAATGACATTAATTTAGTAAAAATATATATATATGATTAATATAATTATTAAAGTCCAATAAGTGAATTAGAGACCAAACAAAAATTTCGAATTGTATTAAATTTCTTTCCAATCCACAAATGTCTAGATTTATGATCCTAAATATTATCTTATACAAATTTTTAAAAAAATTTTAAAAAGTTTTTTTTTTAATTATTTTAAAATAAAAAATAAAAAATGAAATAATATTTTAACTAAACAATTTGAATTAAAATTGTTTTCCATGTAAATTAGAAAGCGGATGGGGTATCATTTGTTGATGCATCTTCCATTTCTAATTTGTCTTCATCATCCATGGAATACAGAGCTAATGGGGATGCATATTTGAATTTTGCTGCAATCATCAAATATGATTCCCAACTCAATGTACATGGGTCATCCACGTCTTGAGGAATCTCTTTGCACCTTTATTCTATCATGTATACAAAAATTATATTTGTTGTATTATAAAAATTTTCAAAAAAAAATAATCGTAAGTTCATTATAATGTGTTTAATTGTTAATTTTAAATGTTACATTCAATAAATATTTTGCAATATTATAATTACTAGGCATTTTTATAACTTATTGAGAAATTTTATTTTTTCCAATTATATTTAAAAAAAAATTTGATATAATAAAAATTATTTTGTCATACTTATATAATTAGTTGAACCAAATCATCAAAGCAGTCAATTCAAAATTTTTGTTCAACCCCTAATCCATTTATTTGACTTTAATAATTATATTAATCATATATATATTTTTTACTAAATTAATGTCATTTTAAAATATTTAAATTTAAATTTGTAAATAAACAGAGCCTAAATCTCGCAGATTTATCTGCGAGATTTTCCATATATATATATATATATATATATATATAGTAAATAAACAGAGCCTAAATCTCGCAGGATAAATCTGCGAGATTTTCCATATATATATATATATATTACTAAATTAATATCATTTTAAAATATTTAAATTTAAATTTGTAAATAAGTAAAGCCTAAATCTCGCAGGATAGACCTGCGAGATTTCGCCATGCATCACCTTCCTGTTTGCTGGTCGCCTTAAAGCTCGCAACACCAAGCTGCGAGATTTGCTCACATCTGTGCCACGTGTCACCTTCCCAGTGGCCATCAGACGGGATGTATCTGATGTGGTAGCTGAAGCATTCAGTTATCACCCAGGAAAGACTAATGTGGTAGCTGAAGCATTGAGTCAAAAGTTAGGGCCTACGGATGTATCTGCGGTTGTAACTCAGTGTCACATCAGACGGGATTTGGAAAGCTCAGGTATAGAGTTAGTGGTTGGTGATCATCAGGCGCTTCTTGCTGGTTTGGTGGTCCAACCGACCTTGTTTGAGTATATAAAAGCCGCGCAGGCTAGTGATGCAGAGTTGGCAGAGGTTATAAAAAAGGTACAGCTGGGACTGGCTACAGAGTTTAACATCTCTGAGGGAGGTGTGCTCAGGTTTGGGACCTGGCTATGTGTTCCAAATGATGATGAGATCAGAAGGGCAATTCTAGAGGAGGTGAACCGTTATATGTATACGGTACATCCTGGTGGTACAAAGATGTATCGAGATTTGCGCGAGACCTTCTAGTGGTCAGGTATGAAGAGGCCGATTGCTCAGTTCATGGAGCAATGTCTGACGTGTTAGCAAGTGAAAGCTGAACATCAGAGACTAGCAGGGCCATTGCAGCCTTTGCCTATTCCGATGTGGAAATAGGAGCATATTTCCATGGATTTTGTGACCGGATTGTCACCAGCGCTTCACGGGTAGAATGCTATTTGGGTAATCGTGAATAGATTGACGACATCTGCTCATTTCATATCGATGAAAGTTGGTTATCCTTTGAGTAGGCTAGCAGATTTATATGTGCATGAGATTGTGAGAATGCATGGAGTACCGGTGTTCATTGTGTCAGATTGAGATCCGAGGTTTACTTCTCGATTCTGGATGAGCTTGCAGGAGGCATTGGGTACAAAGCTTACTTTCAGTATAGCGTTTCACCCCTAGACTAATGGACAGTCGGAGAGGACGATACAAATATTGGAAGATATGTTACGAGCTTGTGTGTTAGATTTCAGTGGTAGCTGGATACAGTTTATGCCACTTGTAGAGTTCGCTTATAACAACAGCTTCCAGTCTAGTATCGAGATGGCACCGTTCGAAGCTTTGTATAGTCGGAGGTGTCGATCTCATATATGTTGGGATGAGGTTGGTGAACGTCAGGTGTTAGGACCTGAACTTGTGCAGTAGGCATCAGAGAAGGTGGGTTTAATCTGGGAGAGGATTATATCAGCTCAGAGTCGGTAAAAGAGTTATGCAGATGTTCACCGCCGTGAGCTAGAGTTCGAAGTGGGAGGTAAGGTATTTCTGCATATCGCTTCGATGAAAAGGGTGATGAGATTTGGGAGGAAGGAAAAGTTGAGCCCGAGGTATATCGGACCATTCGAGGTACTTGAGCAAGTGGGTCCGGTAGCCTACAGAGTTGCATTACCTCCAGCACTTTCGAGGGTCCATGATGTGTTTAACGTATGCATGTTGAGGAGGTACGTATTGGATCCTTCACATGTTATTAGTTATGATGAGTTGGAAATTAGGGATACCTTAGCGTATAAGGAGATACCTGTTCAGGTTCTGGACCGTAAAGTTCAGAAGCTTCGTACCAAAGAGATATCGTTAGTGAAAGTATTGTGGCGAAACCACGAGGTTGAGGAAGCTTCTTGGGAACTGGAAACGGAAATATGCCGGAGGTATCCACAGTTGCTTTGAGCACTTGTACATGATCCTACTATGGGTTGGGATAGGTGGTTAGTCGTTGAGAGTGTGTGTATATTGTGAACTCTTGAGACAATTGTTTATGTAACCATGGTATTCCTCCGCCATAAGTGAAGGTATGTATGTGTAGGTGTATGATGGGGCTGCGCTGTAGTGGTTTCCTGTTTTTCTCTAGAGTGGTATATATGTGACAGTTTGGTAGTCTGTGAAAGAGAGATAGCAAATTTCGCGGACAAAATTTTTGTAAGGAGGGGAGGTTGTAAGAACCCGAACCGTGATAATTGGGTTTAAATAAATAAGAGAGGGGCAAATAGGAATTTGGCATAATTCGTCGACGAAGCCAGAATTCGTCCACGAAGCCTATGTAATTCTCGTCGATGAAATTCAGAGACTTGTCGACAAAGAGAAACTGAGGAGTCTCGAAAAAATTGGAGAAGCCAAATTCGTCAACAAGGCCACCGATTTGTCAACGAAGTCAATGAAAGATTTGTCGATGAGAACACCATTTTGTCGACGAATTAGGCTGGGTCAAAGGGCCTATAAATAGAATATTCTTTACTTCAAAGCTAAGAAACTTCAATTCTCTCTCTCTCTCTCTCTCTCTCTCTCTCTCTCTAGAACTCTCCCTACTCTTTCTCTCTAGATTTCTTCGCCAATCATTGATGGAATCGAAAATCTGAAGTTACTACGAAGATCATGGAAGGATTCTCTACAACTTCTACATATCGGAATCTCGATTTGGAGATTTTTGGGTTTCAGCATAAAATTGAGGTAAGGCTCAGTTTTCATTTTTGATCCGGTAGTTTTGTAGGTAACTGTCTTGTGAGCATATTCTGTATTGTGATTTGTAGGTTTTGGAACTCAGTTCACTGTTTAGGGGACTTGGAGTTCGAGATTTGTTATTCGGGGAAAAGGTAAGGGGAACTATGTTTATATTGGTTATTTTTGAAATCAGACTCGGTGGAACTGTGGTCCACGATCATGTGTGTGTTTTGGCTACTCATTTGGGGGGAATCTAACAGAAAAAACTATGGGTTTTTCATTGTTACAGTTTTGGGAAAAAGGGAGCGACGGGCTGCATTCCTAGTTTTGTTGAAAATCGAGTATATGTGTGATTTATACTGTGATATTTGGATGGTCGTGCCTTGACTTGTTTAAACTGTATTTTTTTGAAAAACCATGATTTAGATTACCAAATGGGTGTGGTTTGTTTGGTTATATGAGCATGCATGTGTGTGTGTGATATGTTAAATGGCTAGTAGGAATGGGGTTCCAAATTGTTCGGGTACTGAAAGTGTCCGGCTCTATATCCGAGGGCGTGTGTTTATTGCCTGCCACGTAGGCAAGAGTGTCCGGCTCTATATCCGAGGGCGTGAGCCTATACCGACAGATCAGTCCGAAGGGTGTGGATCCACCAGTTATGCGCCGATACGATGCCATGGGAGTTGGGGACTAGCCATGTGCCGATGGCATCGTGCTTCGCGGGTTGGCTACGGCCAACACCGGATTGTTGTGGACCGGCTTCGGACCAAAGGGTGTGACGACACTAGGATTACTAATTATGTGTATATGTATGAGTGCGTGTATGCACTGTGAAAATTAGTATTAGAATGCATTTAATTGCGTGTATGCTGTATCATGATAACACTCAAATGCCACACACCAATATAACCTGTGTTCTTCCTTACTGAGAGGTGTCTCACCCCTGCTATACGTACATTTTTTACAGGTCCTTCTAGTGACCGGAACTAGCGTCCTGGTGTAGGGAGCGTAATGGTCGGTGTTTTGCATTTAGCACTTAGGTAAATGCTAGGATTGTAATTTTGATGGGTTGCCATTTTAAGATGTATTTGGGCACCCGTTTATACATTTTGATAAAGCCATGTTCTGCTCTTGTATAGATTCTGGTATGGTACTGCATATGTGTATATAGAGGACCTTTTTTCGCTACGTATATGTTTGTGATTGGATGTGTTTAAGGTGCCTGGGAACCCCACGGGGTCGGACCCTCATCCATTGTAGTGTATCTTTAAGTGTTTTATTAGATACATGGACATGTCAGGTTACATTTTCACCCTTGGGTCCCATTTCGGGGTTCGGGGCGTGACAAAAGCTGTCTTAGATCGTCGCAATTCGTATGTGCAAGTCAATGTTCGCCTCTCAGAGCACTGCTCACTGGGCTTCATTGATTGTTCTGGTCTTGCGATTCGCTTGCGAATCTTGGCCATTTTTTCGGCGAAACGAGAAAAAAAAAATCTGCATTACGTTGATCGCAGATCATTGTTGCGAAGTTCGTTCTCTACAGACTCTTTAACTCTTTCCAGTTTGAAGTTCAAAATCACCCATTTTCATTGCCTCCTGAAAGATCCTCTCGCGAGCATTTTCCACTCTCTCTTAGTTTCAAGAAGTGCTTTCTTTAACTTGTTGAGGAAGCCAACTCACAAAGCCTTCATGTATCTTTGCCTTCACCACTCGTCTTGGGTCCTCTCACAACCTTGGGTTTTCCAGCCACTTCTCCGGCTCCGGTGTCCTTGTTTTGGCACCCGTGTTAAAATGTGGCTCGGTATATCTGTTTTCTTTTATTTTTATTTTTTTTCAATTGCAGTGATTGCTAGTCAGGAGCTTCACATTTCAAAGTGACTTCGCTTATCTCCACTCTCATCTCTGGTTTGATTTTCTAGTCCGTCTCGTTGTATCCATCTCGTCTTCGGCTCACTCGTATTGGGTCTGATCTGCTGGTCAGCCATTCCTGCTCTTGTTATGTCGTGTTTCGTCACTCATTCTCAGAGAAAGTTGATCTCTTAGAGTTTCTTGATTTTGAAGGAAATTTTTATAGGTTTTTCCTTCGTTTTTGGCCATATTTTTTGTCTTCACTTTGCAGCAATTTTCGTCTTCGCCCGCATGTCTCGCCTGCTCTATGCATCGACATCCTCTCCTACGAATCATCTTCGTCGTTCCTTCTTTACTGCCGTCATGCTTCTCATCAATGAAAGTTTTTTTTTTTTTCACTCCAAGATGGAGATGTTAAATCATTATTCATGATCTCCATCTTGAGGGGGCGTATTACAGTTGTTAATTTGTTAATTGTTAGTTTAGTAATTAATTTAGTTGTACTTTTTATTTTATATACTAATATTAATGCTAGTATAAAACATTTTGTAATCAATTCCGGAATAATAATACAATTTTATTTATTTTAACACTCTCACAAACAGAGTTTTTGTTCCAAATTTATCTTTTTTTTATAAAAAATATATTAAATAATATCTTTTTTTAAAAAATACTTTTCGGAATAACTTTGATGTTATCTCGCTGATCAATTAGCGAGATTTACTGTGCATGAATAAGGCAACTTTGGACGCGTGACATCGCTAGTTCATCCAGTAAGATTTGCTTCAGAATGTTTAAATGATTATGAATCAATAAATGCATGAGTTTGTACGTGAGACATTTTAGAAATGTCATTTAATTTTATTTTTTTTCAATTGGAGTTTACAAATGTAAATGTAAATGTATATGCATATGGAATTTTTTTGTTCTCCTTATTTATTTATTCATTTATTTATTATAATAATAATTACTAATTAAATAATTGAAGGGAAGAATCATTTATTAAAAAAATAAAATTTAACTTACTCAATAAAACTTAATTTAATTAAGAAAAAGACGTTTATGATGTTTGAAAATTTTAGTTAACTTTCTACATTTATTTATTGTATGCATAAAATAACAAATTTATCCTTTTATTTAAAAAGAGTAAAAAAGAAAAAAGAAAAAGAGTGATCTGGTTGTAAAAAATTAATTAAGGGTAAAATTATTATTTAATATATTAAAAAAATTAAATGTGAATGGTCAATAATATTATTTTAGAGTGACAATAATATTTCTCTAAAAATTTTTGAATCATTATAACTTTCACAATTTTTATTATATTTCTATATTGTTTTGCCTTTCTGCAAAATTATGTTAATATTTGTAAAGTTAAAACAAATTAAAAATGTTCATTTTCATATTTAAATAAAATAATATGATGAAAATAATAAAACTATAAAATACAAACTAAGAATACTAAAACTATTTTAATAATTTTACTTAATTATTATATTTTCAAAATTTCCTTTAGAATAGCAACCTTATTGTACACGACAATTGAAAAATAACAAAAAATATTTTGAAATTGGCTTTTATTTATTTTTTTTAAAAAAAAATTATGCATATTTTTATTTTAATTATATTTAAATTCATATGATTATATTATTTTGATTTTAATTAAAAAACTTGGTCTACTTAATTATTTTCTCTTTACAATTCTCCATTGAAAATCAAAAAATAAAAATTTTTTGATAAATTAAAGAGTTGTTTGGCTATTTCCATTAAAATATTGTTTCGCCCCGGCTCTTAAATAAAATAAGATTGATTAATTATATTGACATGCTCACAAGAGTATCTTTTGATTTTCTTTGAAAAATTAATGTTACTTGTTTGGAAAATTTAAGAATATATTTAGATTTTATTATTTACATTTGTGGATTATGAGAATGAAATTCCTCGACTCACAACCTCGAACAATTTTGTCTCACCATTATTTTATATTTTTGGCACTTTAAATAATCATATATGAATTTATATGAATCTAAATACAATACAATTCAATAGAAAATTATATTAAATTTAATTTAAATCCACACAAACTCAAATTTAAGACTCTTCGTTTGTGTTCTCAAATACAAATGTAATCTCAAAATTTTGACAAAATCTCAAAATATTGAATTATTTTTTTTTCTTACTTATTGACTGAGTATAAGAAGAGTGTTTGTCGCAAAATCTTAATTATTGGAACAAATGTAAATTTTTTGAAGAAAGGCGGACCAATATAGAAATATAATAAAAATTGTGAAAGTTATAATGATTCAAAATTTTTAGAAAAATATTATTGTCACTCTAAAATAATATTATTGACCGTTCGCATTTAAAATTTTTATATATTAAGTAATAGTTTGACCCTTAATTAATTTTTTACAACCAAACGTTAGATCATTCTTTCTTGTTTTTACTTTTTCTAAATTAAAATGATTTATGCATACAATAAATAAATGTAGAAAGTTAATTAAATTTTTCAAACATCATAAACGTATTTTTCTTAATTAAATTAAGTTTTATTGAGTAAGTTAAAAAATATTTTTTTTAATAAATTATTCTGCCCTTCAGTTATTTAATTAATTTTTATTATAATAAATAAATAAATAAATAAATAAGGAGAACAAAAAAAATTTCATATGTATATACATTTACATTTGTAGACTCGAATTAAATGAAATTTCTAAAATGTCTCACATGCAAACTCATATGCATTTATTGATTTATAATCATTTAAATATTCCAAAGCAGATTTCCTTGAATGAACTAGCGAGATTTGTCAGGCATACAAAGTTGTCTTATTTATTCGTAATAAATCTCGTTACTTAATCAAGCGAGTTATTTAAATTTCGTTGGATCACGAGATTAGTTAGGATTATTTCAAAAAATATTTTTTTAAAAAAAGTATTATTTAATATACTTTTTTATTAAAAAAAAAAAGATAGTTTGGGAAAAAAACTCCTCGCAAATGTCCACATCAATCAACACAGTGTTGGCGCCACATGGGTGAGATCAGGTTCCACTTCCCCACGCAATTACTAAACTATTTATTGTGGTCCCATACTGGCAGTGCGCGAACCTGTCATGGTTCAGACACTGTCCGCGTTTCTCACGAATAGCATTTTTTTGTCCTTATCCCTGCATTTGTCATGCAATTTTCAATTTATGTATCACCGGACACTTGCCTACATAGACTCAGAGAGCGAGAGAGAGAGAGAGAGAGAAATGGCGGATGCAGATGCAAATAGAAGCAGTGGGGGAGAGAAACAGAATAGATGGTCTCTTGAGGGAATGACTGCTCTAGTCACCGGCGGAAGCAAAGGAATCGGGTTCTTCTTTTCCTCATCATCGTCATCTTCTTCTTCCATTAGGGTTTTGTGTGTATTCGTTTATAGTGTGTGTGTGTGTGTGTGTGTTAATTTAGTACGTGCGTACATGTTGCAGGCAGGCAGTGGTGGAGGAGCTGGCGGGGCTGGGGGCGGCGGTGCACACCTGCTGCCGCAACGAAGCAGAGCTGAACGCATGCCTCCACCAATGGAAGCAGAAGGGCTTCGCGGTCACCGGCTCCGTCTGCGATGTCTCGTCTCCGGCCCAACGCCACAAGCTCATGGAGACCGCCTCTTCCTTGTTCCGCGGCAACCTCAACATTCTAGTTAAGTATGCATATTGTATACATGCACGGGCACCCACGCATATATTATATTAACACAAATTAAAATTTAAAATATAAATTTGACACTCGTACAAATTTAGAAAATTTAAAAAATTAGTTTTTTTTATAAATATTAAAAATCAAAAAACAAGTTGGCATTTTGTAATTATTTTTGAAAAATAAAAAATAAAACTATTTCCATAATCAAATAATGCTAAAATTTTTTATTAAATTATTGTGAAACTGAAAAAAAAATTAACTAACTTTTTTTTATAAGTTTTTGAAAATTAAAATGGAAAAGAAAAATTATTTCCTACAACCAAACAAACCCTTATATGAAAAATTTTTTAAATAGTATTTACAAATATGAATTTAAAATTTTGAATTTAAATGAAATTTAAAATAAAATTATATTATATTTTATTTAAATTTATACAAATTCAAATTTAATATCTCCAATAGACAATAAAATAAGTGAATGATTTGGGAGTAGGTGCTTCTTCTTGTTCAATATGCTTAGCCTATCATCTTGTCTTTTGCGCTTCTTTCCTACCAGACAAATCTTATTTTGTTTTATATGGAGATGTCCAATCAATTATAACAATTAATTCTTAATTTTCTAAATATCTTATTATCGAACCACAATTTGTTTAGGGATCGTTTAATATCGTTATCTAAAGTTATAGAAATTGAAGTTAAAAATAAAAGCCAAAAACTAGAAATTGAAACTAAATATCGGAAACAACTACCTACTTTATTAATATTTATAAAATTAAAATAAATTTAATACTTAACTAAAAAAAATATTCATTTTCATCTTTAAATTAAATAATATTATTAAAATATGATTAAAATAATAAAATAATAAACTAACATATATTAAAAATAAAATTTATTATAATTATTTTACGTAATTGTTATAATTTTAAATTTTAATTTACAATAAAAATTTTATTGGATATGACAATTGAAAAATAGTAAAAGTATTTTGTAATTGATTTTATTATTATTATTTTTTTTTTTATTTTTTTTAAATTTATATATTTTTATTTTAATTATATTCAAATTCATATGATTATTTTATTTTTATTTTAATTTAAAAGTGTGTAAAATGAATGGTTTGATTGAAAAGAATTAGTTCTAAATATTAAAATTTTTTACAACAAATTGTCAAAACAACTGAAAATCATAAAATATGATTTTCAATTTTTTTTGAAAAAAGCTAAAAAAAAAAAATTGAAAACATGCAACACCAATAAAAAAAATTGACAACATAAGCAAACATGTTTTTATTAGTTATGTTTCTTGACTGTTTAAAAATCAAAATAGAAAATTTTTAAAAAAAAAACAATGACACCAAACATACCCTTAATCTCCACTTCTTTACACTATTTGTTTGTAATAAGTTTTATTTTTTATTTTTTTATTTTTTTCCCATGGTTTGATGTTGGATAATTGGGATGAACAAATGGCAATTTGGCTGGTTAGTTACTTCCTGTAACACCCCGACCCCGAGGGGCCTGGGATATTAACTTTTTACTACTAATTTACAGCGGAAGCAAATAAACTCAATTTTTATTAAACCAGAGCACTAATATTCCATATTACAATCGTTTATTTCAAAAGAAGGAAAATTACACAAACATAAATATCTGAAACCATACTAATATTTCTAATCAATCTTTATTTTTCTAATCCCCACCCGCATGCTTGTTAAGTCTGATTTCTGACATGTCCTTCAGAGTTATCTGAAATAAAATATGATTGGGGTGAGACGACGCTCAGTAAGTAAATAAGATTATTATTAGTGTGTGGCCAAAATGAGTTTTTAAAGAATTTCGTAAAACAATAATGAATACTATAACTTCAAGATTTCTTTTAGAATAAACATAAATTTAACAATTTCTGCATAAAACTTTTGTCATCAATTTCAACAGTAAATTTTTAAATCATATACTATAACTGCTAAATTAAACTTTTAACTTTAAAACTGTAAAAATATTTAATGATAAACATACATATACTTTTCCTTATACGTTTTCCTTAGATCGTCATATAAGCACCAAAATGATCCTTTTCACGTAAACTTACACTTTTCCTTCAAATTATCAGTAACTTTGTACACGTAATTAAATATGTATAAACATATATTGTAAAAACCACCCTTAGGCCTGTTTGCCGCAAGTCATGTTTACCCCCATGACTGGGTTGTGCGGTCCGAAGACTGGACTTAGCTGGCTGGCCGACCAAACTAAATCAACGTACGTAAACTTTAAGTGAGATTTTCCTTATTAAGTCCTGGACTTAAACCAGGTGTGCACTCAGGAGAAATCCACTAACATAAATAACCA
This sequence comes from Malania oleifera, assembly GCF_029873635.1. NCBI lineage: Eukaryota > Viridiplantae > Streptophyta > Magnoliopsida > Santalales > Ximeniaceae > Malania > Malania oleifera. Next base: position 21,001 of record NW_026651731.1, on the reverse strand, counting down.
CTCTGTAAACAGTGTGGGTGCACTCTGATCCGTATAAACTTTAAGCTGCGGTACCGAGCATCTGTAACTTTGAACTTTCGTTGCCATAAGGGGTTTGAAAATTATCTTATTATAATTTATGCAATTTAAAATAATATCGTGAAAATCTCATCTTTACTCATATTTACATAAAAAAATGTAACGTAGAAATAAACTCATGCCACACAATTTTTGTGTTAAAAATATATATAATTTTATTTTTGAATAGAAAGAAATGCTGAAAATTTACCCGAGGGGATTGGAACATTTCTTAACCCAAAAATAGATGCAAGTATATTAAAGATAGAACTGGTATAATTAAATATGCGTAAAAATAAACTCATGGAAATTTTGTGGAACTAAGTAACATAATTAAAATTTACGTACAAAATAAGTTCGGGTATGAATTTAAAATAACAAGAAACTAACATAATCAAAATTTACTTACCTTCTTCTTTTACCGTGTGCTACGAACACAATAACTATCTTTAAGATATGAGATCGGAAAGAGTGGGTGAGTGAGAACTTACTCAAAATTCTCACTCCACCACAAATTCTTTCACTCACTAATCCTTCTCTTCCTTAGAAAATTGTTGTGAAAAATGAAGGTTGAGAGCTCCCTATTTATAGGAAAATTTTGGGGAAGAAATAGAATTTATAAAAGTGTAGGGAGATGGGTGAAATTATAATTTTTTAAAATTAAAGAATGGGCAAGGGATGGGTTGAGTATGGGATGGGGATGGAGGCCATGTGGGAGTGCTTGCCACCATTCCCATTAAATAAATTTTTAATTAACTACTTACCTAATTAATTAATCAATTAGTTAATTAATTATTTTATTATTTTATTATTTTTCTTAATCATTATTGTCATTATTATTATCATTGTTATTACTTATAAACTATTTTAAGTATTTATTTATTTTATTATTTATTTTTGAACAAGAATTAAATTTAAATTTTGAAAACTCATGTGGGCCCCACATGGTCTTGTGGGCCCCACACAACTTCGAGACCCGAATGAATCCTACGTAACTCGAATAACTCTTATACGATTTTATGCATCCTACATAACTTTTAAACATACGGCTTCGGGACTCATGTGGGCCCCACACAGTCTTGTGGGCCCCGCATAGGATACCTATATTATTATTATTTTATCATATATTTCTTCAAATTATATCAGTTAAAACATTATTTTATGTACTTATTTACGTATATAAACAGTGTCTTTTGGCTCCGGGACTCATGTGGACCCCACATAGTCTTGTGGGCCCCACATATGATACCTATATTATTATCATCTTATTATGTATTTCTACAAATTATGTCTGTCAAAACACTATTTTATGTATATATACTTATTTACGTGTACAAACAGTGTCTATCCTGTTTATCCTATGAAATTCCATTTTGACCAGGCCGACCTCCAGGGAGCGACTGAGCCGCAATGGTCTCTGAGCACTCGCTAAGACAAGGTCTTTCTTAGGCATCAAACATGGAATCAAGGATCCTACAGAAAAACACTTCCGTATTGATATTAACTTAATGACTATTTTTATTATTTTATTATTATTGTACTTTAATCATATATATATATATATATATATATATTTTTTTTTTTGGGTCATCACACTTCCCACTTGGTTTCTTGATTCTTTCATCATGTGATTATTTTATATTAATAATTTGAAAGTTTAAATTTAAATACTCTTGGCTCTCCTAAATTGAAATCCTAACTTCTTCCTTGTTCATGCCATTCAAGTCCGCCATTACACAATAGACTACTGTGCAAGAGACTAAGCATTCATTTTACTTAGTATAGATAATTAGGGCGCATTTGTTTTGATTGCTAGGTTGCACTAAACACTTTTAACTTATTTCTAGTGCAACGTAGTTGTGGAATAAGATTGACTTACAAACAAGTTAGGAGCATCTTAATGCTGAGCCGATTTATATAGTACAACATATAAGGTTGGTTAGTAATTAATTATCGAAAGAATTGTGACTACCCTTTATTTTTTAAAGTTTTTATATTATTTTTTTCATTGAAGATGTTTTGATCTTGTGAGAACGATTCATCTACCTTTTATAGATGCAGCGAGCATGAAATAGAATCCATAGCTAGTCACTTACTCCAGTCCAATCCAATCCTTGACTTTAAACCCCCGCTACTACCACAAAGGGGAGAACTTTAATCTTCATTTTGGGAGCCTTAAGAACAAGATATTAGGGTGACTAATTCTGCTCCACTTTGGTGCTCGACATATGCAGATAAACAACGTGGGAAAGTACCTTAAAAAGCCAACCGAGGAGTTTACAGCAGAAGACATTTCAACTATAATGTCTACCAACTTTGAGTCTGCCTATCATCTCTCCCAACTCGCCCATCCTCTGTTGAAGGCATCCGGTGCAGGGTGCATTGTCTTTGTGTCTTCTATTGCTGGTCTTGTTGCTGTAGATTTTGGTTCCATTTACGGAGCAAGCAAAGGTATGCTTATTCAGAAATGATAAATTCAGAAAGCCTGACTTCTCTGATAGGTATGCTTATGATGTATAGTTCACTTTGCTATTAACATTCAGGAGCAATGAACCAACTAGCAAGGAATTTGGCATGCGAGTGGGCGAAGGACAATATCAGGAGCAACACAGTCACGCCTGGGCTCATCGAAACTCCCCTTGTTGAGCCTGTAACATACTCCCACCTTGTCAATTTGTTGTGTTTGGAATTGGTGACACTTTTTGAATCGTCCTTAATAGTTTGGTTGCTAAAAGCTAATCTTTTGCGGTGAATTTACTGTAGGTGTTCGCTGAACCAAAAATTTTGAATGGAATTATTGCTCGAAAGCCTCTCAGACGTCCTGGACAACCAAATGAGGTTTCATCATTGGTGGCATTTCTGTGTCTCCCTGCCTCCTCTTATATAACTGGACAAACTATTTCTGTTGATGGAGGATTGAGTGTGAATGGCTTCTTTCCAGAAATGTAATTCCAGTGAAACAAAACAATTTCCTTCTTACAATAATGTTTGTTTTACGAGATGCACTCAAATTAATGTTCATTCTTATTTTTCTTTACTTTTTAAGGGTGTGTTTGTTGAGATTAATTTAAATTAATGCATTCGTGTGTCTTCGTTCATGTATGTGCAAATTCATTATTAAAAAATTAATTGAGATTCATGTATTTAGTTGGGTTCATGAATCTAGATATTCAAGATAGAGAAAAAATGAAATAGTGTATTTGAAAGAAATAATATTTTTATTTCAATGAATGGCAAAGGGAACACATAGACTATACAGAGAGTAGTATTTAAATCGAGATACATAATATAGTTGCAAATTATGAATCTCATAAAGTCGGATTTGATTGTAATTTATATAAGATCTTCAATAAATATTCAACAACGGTCAAAACCATCGATGGTTTGTTACTGAATTACATTTTGCCTAAAATCGTTGAACTGTTGACAGAAATGTCAACGGTTTGCTTCATAATTACATTATGTCTGAAACTGTCAAAGTAACCGTCGATGGAATGATCCTCAGTTGAGTCAAAATCATTAATAGAGTGATGAAATCGTCACCGATTTTCGTCGGGTATTAGGACTGACGGATCTGCATGCTGATTAGAATCTTTCTTCTTTGGTGAGAGTTCAAATTCGTTGCCTTGTTGATGTGAATAATCCTTGTTTGTAGGAGTTACTGAATCATCATTTTGGTTTGAATTTATTGACGTGAGAGCTCCAGTATCCCTCAACGTCACTCCATTGATTTCGGCTAGATTGGTGGCTTCATTTGATCGTCTCACGTGTGGTGAGAGTGTCAAGCTGTGATGAGTTTCTAATACCCTCCCGCCAACCTTGCCGGGGTTGGAGGCAATGTTTGTTGCGAAAAAAATGAAGTGCTGACTTAGACATTGATTTTGAATTACAATGACTTAGACATTGATTAACGGTTATGTGAAGAGCAATGAGATTGTCACAGTAGAGGATGGGGGGAGGCGTCATTGTAATTCGAAGGTCCTGCAGGATAAAGGTGATCCAAGTGAGTTCAGCTGCTGTCTTAGCCATGGGTACTCGGCCTTCGTGCTTGATCGTGAAATCGTATGTTGTTTTTTTGGCACACCACAAGAAGAGATTCGCTCCGAGGAATGTACAGTGGCCTGTGGTTGAGTGTCTCGTTGTAGGAAACCTTGCCCAACCTGTATCTGAAAAAGCAACCAGATCAAGTGGAGTGTGTGAAGAAAAATGTAATCCCATTTCAATTGACCCTTTGACATATCGTAGGATACATCAAACCATTTTTAAGTGCATCATCGTGGGAGCATGCATGAATTGTAAGACATAATAAACGCTAAATGAAAGATTACGACGAGTGAGTTTAAGGTATTGTAAAGCGCCAACAAGTCCCTAATAGTAACTAGGGTCTTCCATGAGAGTTTCATTGGAAGGAATTTTTGCTTTAGCTTCAAACAGTGTACTCATGGGCTTACAATCAACCATATTGGAGCATTCAAGGATGGTAAGGACGTAGTGTGATTGAGATTGATGAAGTGTAAGAACCCGACCCTGGATAAGTGTATTAAATAAATGAGAAAAAGAGAAGGAAAATTAAAAAGAAAAAAATTATCGTGCTTGTCGACAAGGCTTCCTTTCTCATCGGCAAAGCCTCTTGTTTAGCTCGGTGACGTGATTCAATAGCTCATCGACGAGGAGATACCGAGAGATTTTAGGAAATTTTGAAATCTCAGGCTCGTCGACGAGGCCACCTTGGCGTCGATGAACTTCCTTTTGCTGCTCGTCAACGAGGACGTCGTCTCGTCGATGAGGCTGACCAGGTCAAAGGCTTATAAATATCTATTTCACTTGCTTAATGAGGAAGAAATCAAAATCCTCTCTCTCTCTAGAACTTGAAAACTTTCTTTCTCTCTCTCTCTCTCTCTCTCTCTCTTTCTCTCTCTAGGATTTCAGGTTGTCAGTTGCCGAAATCAACAATCCAACGTTACTGCATGGATAAGGAGAGGAATCTCTACGTTTTTAACGGATCAAAAAGTCGTTTAGAGGTGTGACCCAAAGCTGAGGTAAGGGTCCGATTTCAGTTTCGTTTCGGTATATATGTAGTAGTAAGAATTATAATGAAGTATAGTTCTTGGATGTTTTGCTTTTGATGTCTTGGTTCGTAGTTTTGGAGCCGTAGAGTTCGTATTTTGGTATTCAGAAAAAGGTAAAGGGATTCTATTTATATAAGTTATTTTTGAAATCAAGATCGGTAAACCTGTAGTTTACGATCGTATGTTTGTTTTGGTTACTTATTTGGAAAAATCTATCGGGTGAAAATGTGGGATTTTCGGGTTATAGTTTTCAGGAAAATTCGGGTTTCAAGTATCATCTCTATTTCTATTGGAAAATCATATGTAGTATAAAACTATAGTATTGAGATGAACGTACCTGTATTTGTATTAAACTGTATTTCTCGAATTGTAAACGATATGATTTGTTGTATACTTAAATAAGTGTAGAATGAAATGTTGTATGTAAAATGTTTTAGGGTTTGTAAAACAGTTAGGGGCGGCTAATTACCATACGCTGATGGGTATAGGAACATGAGTTCCAAAATTGTTCCACGTTTTATAAATTTAGCTAAGGGCGGCTAATTACCGTACACTGAAGCCATGTGTTGGCTAATTACCGTGGACAAGAGTGTCCGGCTCTATATCCAAGGGTATGAAATATCACTTGTTTGTTCTGGCTGGTCACCGATGGGTGTGAGTGGACACCATATTAGCATGATATCACTGTGAGGCTTCGAATATTAAAGGGTATCAGTTGCTTGAGTGTGACAACACTGACCGTATGTTTGGTATCGTATGTACTGGAACTGAATTATGAAAATACTGGAACTGTATTGTGTTATGTTTTATGTTAAAATAACATTGTATGTCACACACTAATATAACATGTTTTCTTCCTTCCTGAGAGGTGTCTCACCCCGAATATACAAATATCACCCCGAATATACAAATGTTTTTCAGGTCATTCGGGTAGCCAAAACTAGCATCCTAGCATCCGGAAGCGTGGGTGTCGGTTAGTTGCGTTTAGGACCTGTGTAAGTACGGGTTTTGTAACCAGGTTGTCATTGTTGGGTTTTGTAATACCCGGAGTATGTATTGTATTTTGGGAACGTATATTCTAGTTATGTATAGACTCTGGTATGGTATGATGTATGTATAGAAAGAACATTTCCGCTGCGTATTTGATGAGTATGGATATGTATGTGAATGTGTATAGGGTGTACATGTACCCAATAGGGTCGAACCCTCATTCAGTGTAGTATTATGTATGTTTTAATTGATACAGAGACAGATTAGGTTATTATATTCACACTTGGGACCCATCCGCGGGTTCGGGGCGTGACAGCTTGGTATCAGAGCTAAATCAGGTTGTTAGGTCTTGTAGACTTGGTTAGGTGTAACTATGCGTACATACCAGAATATAGGATGTAGGAAATGGGTAGAATAGGTCGAGGGTTGTTTTGTTGTTAGACGGGAACTCATTGGTGGTAGGACTATACACGGTTTGATGCAGTTTGATTTTGGCCAGAATCGAAAACCAAACCAAAATTTTCGGTTTTGGGATTTCTGAACCGAAACTGAAACTAAACCGAAATTATGCTTTAATTGAAAATTGAAAATGTGGTGGCTCGGTGGCAGTTTTTCGATTTTAAAGCGATTTTTTTTACAAAAAAAAAAAATAATCTTTATTTTTCATAAAGTTGTTGAAAATTTATTAAGCATTTTAATTTTTTATAGGGACTCATAATTTTAGCAAAATAAAATTTTTTGGGCACTTTTAACAAAAATAACCTTTATTTTTCATAAAGTTCTTAAAAATTTATTGAGAATTTTTATTTTCTATAGTGGTTATATGGCTATATTGCATGCTATATTTTTACTAGTCATATTATATATATATATCTTATATAAATCAATTTTTTGACTCGGTTTCAACATAAAATCGAAACCGAAACCGAAACCGAAATCGAACATTTTAATTTTTGAAAATCGCAACCGAAATCGAAAACTGAAAAACCAAACCGTTTATGGTTTCGGTTCGGTTTCGGTCTGATTTTCGATTTTTTGGTAATTTTTGTACACCACTAATTGGTGGTGTTCTGTGTTTTTCCTAGAATGACAATTTCTGTAAAATCACGGCAAACCATTAATGGTTTCGTGTCGGTGTGGTAGGATAGGCCTAGACCTATGAGAGCCGTAGTTAACATGATTAGTTTTCAATGATTGTGTTAATTGTGTACGATATAGGAATTCTAACCGATTCCTATCTTACTTTCAGAATGGAGCCCAAGGATAACAACTTGGATAGTGATTCTGAGGGGACTCCGAGTGACGAGTCTCCTTCTGTGCCTCGGGGTTTGACGAGGCAGGTTATGCAGGAGATCGGATGGAGTGTTAGGAGACGTAAGCATTCTCCTAGTGCTACGGGTTGTACTATAGAGAGGTTCACCCGCATGCACCCTCCGACGTTTACAGGAGGACCCGATCCGATAGTAGCAGAGAATTGGGTGTAGAAGACTGAAAAGATATTGGAAGTTCTGCACTCCATCGACCAGCAGAAGGTTCTCTATTCTACCGTTCAGATGGCAAGAGAAGCAGAAAGATGGTGGACAATGGTGAGTCTGCTGGAGAAGCAGAAAGCTTGTCCATCTGGTATGACATGGAGCCGTTTGAAGGAGGTATTTTTCTAGAGATACTTCCTGGCTTCCACCCGTGACGCGAAGGCTGATGAGTTCTCGAGCCTGACTCAGGGAACCCTGATGGTGCAGAGATATGTTGTCAGATATATTGAGTTGTCTCGTTTCGTGCCGTATTTGATCTCGAACGAGTATGAGAAGACTCGGAGGTTCTAGAAGGGTCTGAGGAAGGATATCCGCAGGCTTGGGGGTATGTTGCAGATTCGAGAATTTTCTGTTCTGGTGGATAAAGCCACCATAGTTGAGACTAACCTCCGGGGGGATGAGGTGGTACTGGAACATGGGAAGAGGCCAGTATCTTCTGGTTCTCAGGCTAGTCTTTGACAATGACAGCAAAAGAAGAATAAGAACTATGGTTTGGGTTATCGCCAGAATACCGAGCGGTAGTGTTCTCAGGGGGATTCGTCCTCCGTACCATGCACCAAGTGCCGTAAATGGCACGATGGTGAGTGCCAGTCGTTCTGGGGTAACTGCTACAACTGTGGCAAACCAAGCCATATCTCCTGAAACTGTCAAGCATAGTGGAGGGATATGCCTGCACAGAGCCAGAACCGTGGGAGTAATCAGATGCCTCGGGGGAACTATCAGGCAAACACGGCTCTAACGAGGGTGTACTCCCTTACTCCAGTATATGTGGAACACACTGGGAACGTGGTGACAGGTACCATGTTATTGCTTTCGAATATAGCTGTTGTTTTATTTGATTCGGGAGCAACTCATTCGTTTATATCTGCTAGTTTTTTGAAACTATGTGGGGTTGAAACCCAAGTGATGGATGAATGGTTGTCCGTGGCTAGTCACTGTTCCGATTTTAACCATCCCATCTGGGGATGGTGGTTTTGTGATTTATAGTGATGCATCATTGAAAGGTTTGGGATGTGTGCTAATACAACAAGAAAAAGTAATTGCTTATACTTCTCAACAATTCAAGGAGTACAAGAAGAATTACCCTACACATGATCTGGAGTTGGCGACGGTAGTATATGCGTTGAAGATCTGGAGACACTACTTGTACGGTGAATAGTGTGAGATCTTAATGGACCACAAGAACCTAAAATACTTTTTCACATAGAAGGATTTGAACATGAGTCAGAGAAGGTGGCTTGAATTGATTAAAGACTACGATTGCACCATTAGCTATCATTCGGGGAAAGCTAACATGGTAGCCGATGCATTGAGTCGGAAGTCAGAGCATGCTTCAGTATCTGCAATAGTAGGTCAACATCATATCAGACAGGATCTGGAAAGTCTTGACATGGAGTTTATGGATGGTAATCATCAGGCTTTCATTACTAGTTTGGTGATCTAGCTGACATTATTTGAGCGGATTAAAGCCATGAATGCTAATGATACGAAGTTAGTCGAGATTGTAGAGAAAGTGCAGCAAGGGTTGGCTGCTGATTTTAACATCTATGAGGGAGGTGTGCTGAGGTTTGGGACTAGGCTGTGTTTCAAACGATGAGGAGATAAAGAGGACGATCCTGGAGGAGGCGCATCATTCTTTGTATATGGTGCATCCGGGTAGTACGAAGATGTATTGGAATTTGTGCGAGTCCTTTTGGTGGAGTGGTATGAAAAGGGAGATTGCTCCTTTTGTGGAGCAATGTCTAACGTGTCAGCAGGTAAAAGCTGAACATCAGAGGCCGGTAGGGCCGTTATAGCCATTGAGTATCGCGGAGTGGAAATAGGAGCATATTTCCATGGACTTTGTACCGGGTTACCACCAACATTACACGGGCAGAATGTCATCTGGGTAATCATAGACAGGTTGACCAAATCTGCTCACTTTGTACCGATGAAGGTTAGCTACTCTTTGAGTAGGCTAGCAGAGTTGTACTTGCAGGAGATAGTCAGAACGCACGGAGTATCGGTGTTCATTGTTTCAGATCGAGACCCGAGGTTCACTTCTCGATTCTGGAAGAGTTTATAGGAGGCACTGGGGATGGAGCTTACTTTCAGTACAACGTTCCACCCCCAGAGTGATGGACAGTCAGAGAGGAAGATACAGATCTTAGAGGATATGTTATAGACTTGTGTGTTATACTTCGGTGGTAGTTGGATTCAGTTTCTACCATTAGTGGAGTTTGCCTATAACAATAGCTTCCAGGCTAGTATCGGGATGGCACCATTCGAGGCATTGTATGGTAGGAGGTTTCGGTCTCCTCTGTATTGGGATGAGGTCGGTGAACGGCAGATATTGGGTCCCAAACTCATACAGAAGGCTTCTGAGAAGGTCAAGTTGATCAGGGATAGGATTAAATCAGCTTAGAGTCGGCAAAAGAGTTACGTGGATGTCCGCCGTCGTGAGTTGGAATTCAAGGTTGGGACTAAGGTATTTCTAAGAATTGCTCCAATGAAAGGAGTGATGAGATTCGGGAAGAAGGGCAAGCTGAGCCCGAGGTATATCGGACCATTCAAGGTACTAGAACAAGTGGGTCCGGTGACCTACAGGATTGCACTACCCCCAGCGCTTTCAAAGATCCATGATGTGTTCCACATATCCATATTGAGGAGGTACGTGTCGGATCCATCACATGTGATTAGTTACGAATCTTTAGAGATTAGGGATGCTTTGGCGTATGAGGAGATACCCGTTTAGATTCTAGACCGTAAAGTTCAGAAACTGTGTACCAAGGAAATACCGTTAGTGAAGGTACCGTGGCAGAATCACATGGTTAAAGAAGCTTCTTAGGAGTTAGAGATGGAAATACGCCGAAAATAACCACAATTATTCTGAGTAGTAGTTTTGATAGCAGGATCGGTATGGGAATGTATATATGTAATATTCTGTTATCGTAGTAATGATGTGTGGTTAATCTCTAAGAGAGTTTTGTAATATTGTGAGCTCTCGATACAGTGTATGTATGTAACCATGGTATTCTTCCGCCATAAGTGAGGGTATGTATGTATTTGGGACGGGACTGCTATGTGGGTGGCCGTCGGCTCTTCCTAGAGTTGGGTATATGTTTGGGTATGTAGTTGAGTTGGCAAAGAGAGATTACAAATTTTGAGGACGAAATTTTTGTAAGGAGGGAAGGTTGTAAGAACCCGACTCGAGATAAGTGTATTAACTAAATGAGGAAAAGAGAAGGAAAATTAAAAAGGGAAAATCTACAGGGCTCGTCGATAAGGCTTCCTTGCTCGTCAACGAAGCCTCTTGTTTAGCTCGGCGACGAGATTCAATAGCTCGTCGACTACTTCCCTATTATTGCTTCACCTTTCTTTCCCTTGAGCATGTATTCCACTGAATATGAGCAACATACTCCAACAATCTCCACCTTAGCGAATATTCACCCCTTAGGAGAAATACAAAAACCTAACCTGCAGCTCCACCTGAGACAATAGATTGGGACGCCTCCCATCTAGCACCTAGAGACGTTGATCAAGTCCAAGCAATGCTTGAACTTGTCCATTGTAACAGGTTTTGCCAACCTATCAGCTGCATTCTCAGATGTGCGAACTTTATCAAGTAGTAGTTCACCAGAAACAACTAGTTCCCTAATTCTGTGAAATCGTACATCTATGTGCTTTGTCCTCGCATGATGCACCTTGTTTTTTGCCAAATAGATGGCACTCTGACAATCACACTGCAGCTAAACTCCACCTTACTAGATTCCTAGCTCCTTGACCAATCATGTGAGTCACAATGCTTCCTTAACAGCTTCGGTCACCGCCATTTATTCCAATTCAGTAGTAAATAAAGCAACAAGTGACTACACCATGGACCTCCAACAAATAGGTCCTCCCACAAGGGTGAACACATACCCTGTGGTAGACCTCCTGTCATCCAAGTCCCCTGCATAGTCTGCATCCACATAACCTACCACTGAAGGATCGCCTTATTATCTACTGAACATAATGTCATATCCGGTTGTACCTTTTAAGTATCTGAGAATCCACTTGACTGCATCCCTATGCTGTCGACCCATATTCGAAAAGAACTTGCTCACCATGCTGACAGCTTGGGCCGGTACGGCTTTGTACATATCATGGCATACATCAGACACCTCACTACACTGGCATAGGGGACCTTTGACATGTCATGGACGTCATCGTCCGTCTTTGGGCACTGGGCTATAGATAGCCTAAAATGATTTGCTAGCGGTATACTCACCATTTTAGCATTAGTCATGCTAAACCTCTCCACCACCTTCTCAACATAGTTTCCCTGAGATAACCACAATCTCCCTGCAGCTCTATCCCTGCGAATCTCTATCCCAAGAATCTTCTTGGCTGCACCCAAATCTTTAATGTCAAACTCTTTACTTAACGGAATCTTCAATTGATTTATCTTTGTTATATTCCTCGCAGCAATTAACATGTCATCAACATAAAGTAACAAAAATATGAGTGAATTGTCCTCAAGAATCCTCACATAGACGCAATAATCATACTCACACCTCCTGTAGCTAATCCGGATCATGTAGGAGTTAAATCATTTGTACCACTGCCTTGGAGACTACTTTAGCCCGTAAAGTGTCTTCCTCAGTTTACAAACCAAGTGCTCCTATCCAGGTTGGCCAAACCCTTCTGACTGTGACATGTAAATCAGCTCCTCAAAATCATCATGGAGAAATGTTATGTTTAAGTCCATCTACTCCAAATGCATGTCATAATGCACCACCAATCCTAACACTACCCTGATGGAAGTGTGTCTGACCATAAGGGAGAAGATTTCATCATAATAAACTCATTTCCTCTACGAGTAACCCTTTACTACCAACCGAGCATTGAACTTCTCTCTTTATTTTTCTAAAACCACTTCTTTCTTCCTGTACACCCTCTTGCATCCTATCGCCCTCTTCACCTTAGGAAGCTCCACCTGTAATAACCCGGAAAAAAAAAAATCGGTGGCGGTTTTCTGAAGTAAGGACAAAATCGGCTACGATTATGTGGAATTATCGCGGGTTAGTAATGGGTTAAACGGTAAAAGGGTTGGTTAAAGAGAAAACTAGCGACAAAATTTTGAGGGGCTAAGAAAATCAACTACGGTTTTCTCTGCAAAGGTGACTATAAAGAAATTCTTGCAGGTGATTTTCAAATAAAATCAATTTCTTTCTTCATTCTCTATGAAACCTTACGATTCTTCCCTCATATTTCTTCGATTCTTGCTCCATTAAGGTATGTTTTGATGATCTGGAACCACCACGAGATTCATGGGATCATTCTCTACAAGGCTAGCGGAGCAGATCGTTGATTTGGGGTTTTGGGGCACGGTTCCAAAATCAGGGGAAGTGAGATATTTTAGAGTTTTATTGTTAGGTTAAGGTATATTGAACCTAGGAAGTGTTATATGAACGTGGTTTGGGGATTTGAGTTGATAAATTAGGGTTTTTGATTCAGGGTTCGAGTAAGTGCTGTAGATATCTTTTCGGGATCCCTATTGGCGTAGTTCAAGAACACAGGCAAGGGAGAATATATATTAAACCAGATTTTATGAATTAAACGGATAAATAGATTATATAATGTATATATGTACATGTTTCCGTATGGGTTTAAAATGCCAACCGTTTAAATTATAATTTCTGTGCCTAGGGCTGTTTTATTAGATATGTATTTGTGAAAATGGACAGATGAAAGTGAAAGATTTTTCAAGATAATTGTGTAGGAAATTAAAGATATATTTTCAATATATGAATGATAAATGAGGGTTAGCTTATTTTATAGAAAATGTTTGGAATATACCGTTTAATTGTGTGGCATAAGTAAAATGGAAATTCTATGTTTAATTATGTTATATGTATGAAATGTAGGTTAACAAGAAATGCAATAAGAATGAAAATGTGTTATGAATTATACTGCATGTAATTGTTAATTCAACCATGGATAAATGATGAACAACTGAAAGGAGCTGTAGTAGCAGAATAGCGCATATCTATGTGGACTAACTGATGAATAGCTTAAAGGAGCAGTAGTAGCAGAATAGAGCATATCTATATGGACTAACTAATGTACAGCTGAAAGGAGTTGTAGTAATGAATGCATAAAATGAAATGGAAATAATGAAATGAAAATAATGAAATGAAAGGCGAATGAGATGGAAATGAAATGTGAAATGTGAACAATGTAAAATGGGAAAGAGCCACGTAAAGTGAAATGCTACGAAATGTCAAAGTTAAGAATATGAACAGATTAGAAATACAGAATAAATGACAGATAGAGTAATGTATTATTGTAGTATCAGTATTCATGCTAGTATAATATATATTTATATGGGTGGGGCAAACTCTTCGCTCGAGAGCTTTCTGAGAAAGGCAAGTACCCTAGTAGGTATCAGATGTAGCAGTAGGCTGCATAACGTATTAGGGCAGAGGGAAATTACTTGTATAGGCGGGTAAATTTCCTTATTCTTGGAAGCCTTTGCTAGTAAACCTTTGAATGAACTGTGTGAGTACGAGATTACTCTTTCACTTGAGGGCTTACTGAGTAAGATAAGTGCACTGATATGCTTCAATTGTGATCATTGGTTGCCTGAGGTAATAGAGCAAAGGGGTGCTACTTGTATGGGTGGGTAATCACCCCAATCCTTAGGTATTCTCATAGGTAAAATACCTTGCATGTGTTTGATCAGGCTTAGGAAAGGATTTTAAAAATTATGATAATGATATGCAAATGATGAATACATATACATGTGTTATTTACAAACTTCATGTTGGCTACGCACTAATTTAATATATTGTTTCTTCCCTTACCGAGATGTGTCTCACTCGAATACAAATTTATCTTTTTTAAGACCTCCACATGATCGAGCTTAGAGAGCTTAGGGTTGTTCTAACATTTTTGGTTATAGAAAGGAAAAGAGAATAAACTTTAATGATACTTTTGGGATGTATAAGTTTTATGTTTTATTTTTAAGTCTTCTAAGTTGTGAATACTGGAAGTTGTAGATTATGTTTTTGGAGATACGTATATATGTAGACGGCACAAGGGTGAGTGTCGGTCTTTTGATGGTAACTGCTATAACTGTGGTCGATCTAGTCACATTGCTCGTGATTGTCGTGCACCAAGGCAAGACATGCCTGCAGTTAATGGGGACCGAGGGAGAAATCAGATACCTCGGGGAACCATTCAGACGAATATAGCTTCAGCCAGAGTATACTCTCTTACTCCAACGGATGCTGAACATGCAGGTAACATGGTGACATGTACCTTATTATTGCTTTTAAATAAGGCTTTGGTTTTCTTTGATTCGGGTGCAACCCATTCCTTTGTGTCTGTGAATTTTGTTGGACGATGTGGGATTGAGACCCGAGTTATGAATGAGGTGTTATCTGTTACTACACCATCTGGGAGTGTATCTTTCTGTAGGAAGATGTTGGTAGACTGCCCAGTGGAAATTCAAGGGAAGCTGCTACAGGCGAATCTTGTGGTATACGACATGTTGGGGTTCGATGTCATTCTGGGGATGGATTGGTTGTTCTCCAGTTATGCTGTGATCGACTGTCGTAGGAAGGTGGTAGTTTTCAGACCTCCTGGGAGCAGGAGTACGAATTCGTGGGATCGTGTGTGCGTCCAGCGCCACAGATTCTATCGGCACTACAGGCGAGGAAGTTACTCTTGGACGGATGTCAGGGGTACCTAGCTTGTGTGCAGGAACCGCCGCGGGATGAGTTGAGACTCGAGGATAATCGGGTAGTCAGCGAGTTCTCGGATGTATTTCCAGATGATTTACTCGGTTTACCTCCAGATCGTGAGGTGGAGTTTGCGATAGAGTTGCTGCCCGGTAAGGCACCGATCTCTAAAGATCCCTACCTGATGGCTCCAGCAAAACTTCAGGAGTTGAAGGAGTAGTTGTAAGAATTACTGGATAGGGGATTCATTCGACCTTGTGTTTCGCCCTGGGGAGCTCTAGTATTGTTTGTGAAGAAGAAGGACGGGTCAATGCGATGTGCATTGATTACTGTGAGATTAACAAGGTAACTGTGAAGAATCACTATCCTTTACCTCGTATAGATGATCTCTTTGACCAGTTATAGGGGACACGGGTCTTTTCGAAGATCGACTTGCGGTCAGGATATCATCAGGTGAGGGTTAGAGCGAAGGATGTAGCGAAGACTGCTTTTCGAACCAGATATGGCCACTATGAGTTCTTAGTCATGCCTTTTGGGTTGACGAATGCTTTGGCGGTGTTCATGGATCTGATAAACAAGGTTTTCCAAGAGTACCTGGATCAGTTCATAGTGGTATTTATTGACGACATACTGGTATACTCGAGGAGTACGGAAGAACACGTGGAACATTTGAAGTTAGTATTACAAATTCTGTGGGAAAAGAAGTTGTATGCTAAATTGAAGAAATGTGAATTTTTGTTGAGTCAGATTGCGTTCTTAGGCCATGTGGTTACTGGGGATGGTATATCGGTTGATCCTAGCAAGATTGAAGCTGTGGTCGACTGGGTAAGGTCGAAGAATGTGCAGGAGGTTCAGAGTTTTCCGGGACTGGCGAGTTACTATCGTCGGTTCGTAAAGGGCTTCTCTAAACTATCAAGGCCTCTGACACGATTGACGAGGAAAGGAGTGCAGTTTGAGTGGACCAGTGATTGCGAGCAGTGCTTTCAAGAGTTGAAGCACCAGCTAGTTACTACTTTAGTGTTGACCATTCCTTCAGGGGATGGTGGATTGGTGATTTATAGCGACGCGTCTATGAAAGGTCTGGGATGTGTGCTTATGCAGTAGGGTAAGGTGGTAGCGTATGCCTCTCGGCAATTGAAGGAATATGAGAAGAATTACCCTACGCATGATCTGGAATTGGCTGTTGTGGTATATGCATTGACGATCTGGCGACACTATCTGTACAGGGTGCAGTGTGAGATCTTCACAGACCATAAGAGCCTCAGGTATTCCTTCACGCAAAAGGAGTTGAATATGAGGCAGATGCGGTGGCTAGAGTTGATTAAGGACTATGATTGCACGATCAGTTATCACCCGGGAAAGGCTAATGTGGTAGCTGAAGCGTTGAGTCAGAAGTTAGGGCCTACGGCTGTATCTGCGGTTATAACTCAGTGTCACATCAGACGGGATTTGGAAAGCTCAGGTATAGAGTTAGTGGTTGGTGATCATCAAGCGTTTCTTGCTGGTTTGGTGGTCCAACTGACCTTGTTTGAGCGTATAAAAGCCGCGCAGGCTAGTGATGCAGAGTTGGCAGAGGTTATAAAAAAGGTACAGCTGGGACTGGCTACAGAGTTTAACATCTCTAAGGGAGGTGTGTTGAGGTTTGGGACCAGGCTATGTCTTCCGAATGATGATGAGATCAAAAGGACAATTCTAGAGGAGGCGCACCATTCTATATATACGGTACATTCTGGTGGTACAAAGATGTATCGAGATTTGCGCGAGACCTTCTGGTGGTCAGGTATAAAGAGGCAGATTGTTCAGTTCGTGGAGCAGTGTCTTACGTGTTAGAAAGTGAAAGCTGAACATCAGAGGCTGGCAGGGCCATTGTAGCCTTTGCCTATTCCGATGTGGAAATGGGAGCATATTTCTATGGATTTTATGACTAGATTGTCACCAGCGCTTCACGGGCAGAATGCTATTTGGGTGATCGTGAATAGATTGACGAAATCTGCTCATTTCATATCGATGAAAGTTGGTTATCCTTTGAGTAGGCTAGCAGATTTGTATGTACATGAGATTGTGAGAATGCATGGAGTATCGGTGTTCATTGTGTCAGATCGAGATCCGAGGTTTACTTCTCGATTCTGGATGAGCTTGCAAGAGGCATTGGGTACGAAGCTTACTTACAGTCGGAGAGGACGATAAAAATATTGTGGCGAAAGAGATACCGTTAGTGAAGGTATTGTGGCAAAACCACGAGGTTGAGGAAGCTTCTTGGGAACTGGAAACGGAAAAACGCTGGAGGTATCCACAGTTGCTTTGAGCACTTGTACATGATCCTACTGTGGGTTGGGATACGTGGTTAGTTGTCGGGAGTGTGTGTATATTGTGAACTTGTACATGATCCTCCGCCATAAGTGAGGGTATGTATGTGTAGGTGTATGATGGCGCTGCGCTGTAGTGGTTGCCAGTTTTTCTCTAGAGTGGTATATATATGACAACTTAGTAGTCTGTGAATGAGAGTTAGCGAATTTCGAGGAAGAAATTTTTGTAAGGAGGGGAGGTTGTAAAAACCAGAATCGTGATAATTGGGTTTAAATAAATAAGAGAGGGGCAAAATAGGAATTTGGCAGAATTCGTCGACGAAGCCTATGTAATTCTCGTCGATGAAATTTAGAGACTCGTCGAAGAGGAGAAACTGAGGAGTCTCAGAAAAATCGGAGAAGCCAAATTCGTCGATGAGGCCACCGATTCGTCGACGAAGTCAATGAAAGATTTGTCGACGAGAACACCATTTCGTCGATGAATTGGGCTGAGTCAAAGGGCCTATAAATAGAATATTCTTTACTTCAAAGCTAAAAAACTTCAATTCTCTCTCTCTCTCTCTCTAGAACTCTCCCTACTCTCTCTCTCTACATTTCTTCGCCAATCGTTGATGGAATCAAAAATTTGATGTTACCACGAAGATTGTGGAAGGAGTCTCTAAAACTTCTACAAATCGAAATCTCGATTTGGAGATTTTTAGGTTTCAGCGTAAAATTGAGGTAAGGCTCGGTTTTCATTTTTGATCCGGTAGTTTTGTTGGTAACTGTCTTGTGAGCATATTCTGTTTTGTGATTTGTAGGTTTTGGAACTCGATTCGCTGTTTAGGGGACTTGGAGTTCGAGATTTTTTATTCGAGGGAAAAGGTAAGGGGAACTATGTTTATATTGGTTATTTTTGAAATCAGACTCAGTGGAACTGTGGTCCACGGTCATGTGTGTATTTTGGCTACTCATTTGGGGGGATCTAATAGGAAAACTATGGTTTTTCATTATTACAGTTTTGGAAAAAGTGGGTGATGGGCTGCATCCCTAGTTTTGTTGAAAACCCAGTATATGTGTGATTTTATACTGTGATATTTGGATGGTCATGCCTTGACTTAATTAAACTGTATTTTTTTGAAAAACCATAATTTAGATTACTAAATGGGTGTGGTTTGTTTGGTTATATGAGCATGCATGTGTTGTGTGTGATATGTTAAATGGCTAGTAGGAACAAGGTTCGAATTGTCCAGGTACTGAAAGTCTCCGGCTTTATATCCGAGGGCGTGTGTTTATCGCCTGTCACGTAGGCAAGAGTGTCCGACTCTATATTCGAAGGCATGAGCCTATACCAGAAGATCAGGCCGAAGGGTGTGGATCCACCAGTTATGTGTTGATACGATGCCATGGGAGTCGGGGACTAGCCATGTGCCGGTGGCGCCGTGCTTCGCGGGTTGGCTAATGGTCAACGCGGGATTGTCGCGAACCGGCTTCAGACCGAAGGGTGTGACGACACCAAGAGTACTGATCATGTGTACGTGTATGAGTGCGTGTATGCATTGTGAAAATTAGTATTGGAATACATTTAACTGCGTGTATGTTGTACCATGATAACACTCAAATGCCACACACCAATATAACCTGTGTTCTTCCTTACTGAGAGGTGTCTCACCCCTGCTATACGTATATTTTTTACAAGTCCTTCGAGTGACCGGAACTAGCGTCCTGGTGTAGGGAGCGTAATGGTCGGTGTTATGCGTTTAGCGCTTGGGTAAATGTTAGGATTGTAATTTTGGTGGGTTGCCATTTTAAGATGTATTTGGGCACCCATTTATACGTTTTGATAAAGTCATGTTCTGCTCTTGTATAAACTCTAGTATGGTACTGCATATGTGTATATAGATGACCTTTTTCCGCTACGTATATGTTTGTGATTGGATGTGTTTAGGGTGCCTGGGAACCCCACGGGGTCGGACCCTCATCCATTGTACTGTATCTTGGGATGTTTTATCAGATACAGGGACATGTCAGGTTAAATTTTCACCCTTGGGTCCCATTTCTGGGTTCGGGGCATGACAAAAGCTGTCTTAGATTGTCGCGATTTGTATGTGCAAGTCGATGTTCGCCTCTTAGAGCACTACTCACTGGGCTTCGTTGATTGTTCCGGTCTCACGATTCGCTTGCAAATCTTGGCCATTTTTTCGGCAAAACGAGGAAAAAAAAATCTGCATTAAGTTGTTCGCAGATCATTGTTGCGGAGTTCATTCTCTGCAAACTCTTCAACTCTTTCCAGTTTGAAGTTCAGAATCGCCCATTTTCATTGCCTCCTGAAAGATCCTCTCGCGAGCATTTTCCGCTCTCTCTTAGTTTCAAGAAGTGCTTTCTTTAACTTGTTGAGGAAACCAACTCGCAGAGCCTTCATGTATCTTTGCCTTCACCACTCGTCTTGGGTCCTCTTGCAACCTTGGGTTTTCCAGCCACTTCTCCGGCTCTAGTGTCCTTGTTTTGGCACCCGTGTTAAAATGTGGCTCGGTATATCTGTTTTCTTTGATTTTTATTTTTTTTCAATTGCAGTGATTGCTAGTCAGGAGCTTCACATTTCAGAGTGACTTCGCTGATCTCCACTCTCATCTCTGATTTGATTTTCTAGTCTGTGTCGTTGTATCCATCTCGTCTTCGGCTCACTCGTATTGGGTCTGATCTGCTAGTCAGCCATTCCTGCTCTTGTTATGCCATGTTTCGTCACTCATTCTCAGAGAAAGTTGATCTCTTAGAGTTTCTTGATTTTGAAGGAAATTTTTATAGGTTTTTCCTTCTTTTTTGGCCATATTTTTTATCTTCACTTTGCAGCAATTTTCGTCTTCGCCCGCACGCTTCGCTTACTACGTCTCGCCTACTCTATGCATCGACATCCTCTCCTACGAATCGTCTTCGTCGTTCCTTCTCTACTGCTGTCATGCTTCTCATCAATGAAAGTTTTTTTTTTTTTTCACTCCAAGATGGAGATGTTAAATCATTATTCACGATCTCTATCTTGAGCGGGCGTATTACAGTTGTTAATTTGTTAATTGTTAGTTTAGTTGTTAATTTGTTAGTTGTTAGTTTAGTTATTAATTTAGTTGTACTTTTTATTTTATATACAATATTAATGCTAGTATAAAACATTTTGTAATCAATTCTGGAATAATAATACAATTTTATTTATTTTAACACTCTCACAAATGGAGTTTTGTTCCAAATTTATTTTTTTTTATAAAAAATATATTAAATAATATCTTTTTGAAAAAATATTTTTTCAGAGTAACTTTTGAATGTAATCTCGCCGCTCAATAAGCGGATTTTACTGTGCATGAATAAGGCAA